>NC_137076.1:85197987-85406288 GCF_951640355.1 Cnephaeus nilssonii | reverse complement strand
AAGGTCTTAGACTCCAGAGTCAAGGAGTGCCAGGCATGAGCACTAGCTGTGTGACTTTACATAAATTACTTAACCTCTCTGGCCTAAGTGATGGTGACTTTTTTTTTAGAAAAGAGTAAAACTAAAAGGAACAGAAGGGAACATGAACAGCGTGATTTATGTCTCCTTCTCTTGGAGCTCTTCCTGATGTGCTTATGGTTTTATGTGTGAACATAAAGGACATAAACATGCTTGCTCTTTTCCTAGTGCAGAGCGTTGGTCCTAAAAGGATGTATTTCTCTTGTATCCCAGGTGCCCTGTCCTCAGACCCATGGACCTGATGGTGGAGGCCACCCCGCGAAGAGTATTTGCCAATGCACACACATATCACATCAACTCCATATCAGTCAACAGCGACTATGAAACCTACATGTCAGCTGACGACCTGAGGATTAACCTGTGGAACTTTGAAATAACCAATCAAAGTTTTAGTATCCTTTCCTTGGGGCCAATAACCAGTTGGCTTGAATTAGGAGTATTCAGGTAAGAGCAGGCTTGGGCAAAAGTGGAACGAAAGGAGTTGTCATAACTAAACACCTAGCACTTGTGGAAAACTGTCGTCTTTTAAATTACATTGGCATCTATGACGCTCTTTCATTCTAACAACGTTGGGGAAGCATTGAGTTACAAGTTGTGGGCCAGGACAAGCTCTAGATTGGAACTCTGAATCAATTCCTTCATACAGATGCATTTGTGTGTCTTGAATTAAAACTAGATGTGACTTTATCAACTATAAGATAAGACCCTAGACTTCAGTTAAGGGGTCTTCCTCTTATTGAAGTATTCTTCAATGGCCTGTCTGGACAGCATGGACCACAGGTATGCATCATGGTTTTTATCCTAATATATAAAAACCCAGGGTCCGTAACATCCACAACGACTGAAGGCTCGACCAACTGAAAGTCAGTGCTGGGTTGCCATGGCGGGAGCCCGGACCCAGCACTGACTGCTGAGGGGGCTGTGGATCAGGCCCAGAGAGAGGCCTGGGGAGAAAGAAGCAGGGTCTGATCGGTAGCCTCCATGACAGCTGTTGATCAGCACTTGACTCTCTCTTTCACTCCGGGCCTGTCCAGCAGCCATGCCTCTCTTTCTCTCTGGCCTCCACTGGGGCTGCTGATCAGCCCCGCCTCTCTGACCAGGCCCGTTGATAGGCCTAGAGACGCTGACTGGCATAGAAACCGACCAATCAGAGCCAAATCTGGGTGAAGTGTAAGGAGCCAATGGCTGCCTAGGTGGCGGAGCTTTTGACACTGACTGGCATAGAAACTGACCAATCAGAACCAAATCTCGGTGAAGTGCAAGGAGCCCATTGCTGCCTAACAGGTGGAGCTTTTGATGCTGACTGGCATAGAAACCGACCAATCAGAACCTAATCTGGGTGAACTGCGAAGGCAGAACCTAAAGGGGGGGGGGGGGCTGATAAGGGGTTTTAAGGGCAACAGCTGTTTGGTGTAAGGGGTAAGAAAGCGGTTCAATTTTTTAATGACCAGTTTGGCAGTATAGTGCATATGGCTGGCTATCAGATATAGGGATTATGTATTTTTGTCTGCCAAGAGCATCTCCTCCTGATGAAAAAGGCTTCTCCCCACCCCATTTAAGCAATCCTATCCTATATAATCTATCTATACTACTAAAAGGGTAATATGCTAATTAGACCAAGTCGACCGGCCATCTTCCAGACGTCCAACTTCCTTCCGGACAAAGCCATGGTGGTGGGGTCAAGGCAGAGGCCGTTAGAGGTGATCAGGCTGGCAGGGGAGGGAAGTTGGGGGGCGAGATCAGGCTGGCAGGGGAAGGCAGTCGGGGGCAATCAGGCAGGCAGAGGCAGTTAGAGGCAATCAGGCCAGTAGGGGAGAGTAGTTATGGGCGAGATCAGGCTGGCAGGGGAGGGCAGTTGGGGGTGAGATGAGGCCGGCAGGGGAGGGCTGTTGGGGGCAAGATCAGGCTGGCAAGGGAGGGCAGTTAGGGGTGATCAGGCAGGCAGAGGTAGTTGGGGGCGAGATCAGGCCAGCATGGGAGAGCAGTTAGGGGTGGTCAGGCAGGCAGGCAGAGGCAGTTAGGGACGATCAGGCAAGCAGGCAGAGAGATTAAGGGCGATCAGGCAGGCAGGCAGAGGCAGAGGGGTTAGGGGCGATCAGGCAGGCAGGCAGGTGAACAGTTAGGAGCCAGTGGTCCCAGATTGCAAGAGGGATGTCCCTGATTGGAGAGGGTACAGGCTGGGCTGAGGGAACCGCCCCCCCTTCCCCACCTCACCCCCACCCCCCACCCCCGTGCACGAATTTCATGCACCGGGCCACTAGTTGTAACATAATAATGAAAATAATAATCGCTGCCATTTATCGAGTTCTAAGCACTGCACTGGGAACTTTTTGCATAGAATCTCATTTGGAGATGTGTACATATAATATTAAAGCTTGATGGATTTTCACAGACAGAACACACCTGTGTAACCAGCATCCGAATAAAAAACAAACTTTATTTGCATTCCTCAAGTCCCCATCACTCTTCTTTTCCATCTCTATCCACCAAGGGTATATTTGATATGACTACCCCATAATGTCAGTGTTATTAGCTCATGTTTAGTTAAAATTTAGAGAAGTCAAAGAAGTTACTGAGTGAGTGTCTGAGCCAGTATTTTTACTGTACTGTATTGACCCTCTGTTTAATAATACAAGTCAGACATTTATTCTGTACGTGTCATGTGAGCCATCCCACCACAAACCTGACTGTTCACTGGAAATCCCAATCTCAATTAATGGTTTCTCCACCCAAACAGCTGAGCAACTGATGTAGGAGTCAATATTATTTTTCTCACTCACTAGCCTTCCTACCTCCCACCCAATCTACCTTTGAGCCCTACCTTTTCTTCCCATAAAATGTATCTCAAATCAACTCTTTTCTCTCCATCTGCACTCCTACCAGCCACACTAGTAAAGACCACTGTTTTCTCTCCTGTGTGACTACACTCATCTATACGGTCTCATTCTTTCTTGCTGTCTTACAAATTCTGTTCCCATAACAGGGGAGATCTTTCAACATGTCATCTGGATATCATTTCTCCCCTGCTTAAAACACTCTAATAGCTTCCCAGTGACATAGAATAATATCCAAGTTCTTTACCTTGCCCAGTAAGATGCCACACAGTCCGGACCCTGCCCCCCTCTGTGGTATCCTGTTATACCACTCTTTGCTAATTCACTCTGCTTCAGCCAACTAACCTTTTTTCTGTTCCTGGATACACCTTGTTGTTACTTTCATGCTTTGCATTTACTGTCCCCTCTTTCTAGAATATTCTTCCCCCAGAGTTCACATGGCTAACTATGTGTCATCATTCAGACTTCAATCTCATGCTACCTCCTCAGAGGCATTTCCATTAATTCCCAAGTAGCCCCCAACCCCCCTCTATCCCTGCTATCGCAATAGCACTTATCACTATTTGAAATTGTTTCTTTATTTGTATATTTGGGATTTCCCCACATTTGAATGTAAATTCTATAAGGAAAGGGACTTTATATGATCCATTCCTGTATCCCAGTACCTAGAACATTCTGACATATAGGAAATTCTATTTGGGTTGAACAAGTCAAGTTTGAAGTATTAATAGGTCTTCTAAGTGGAGTTATGTAGTAAATAGTTGATTATTAAATCTAACATGGAAATTTTATTTTAAGAAGATATTAGAGTAAAGCTTTGAATGGTCTGATATAAAATAGACCCTCATAATGGCTCAAACACATAAGAGATTATTTCTCTTGTAAAGTCCAATATTGATTATCCCCATCACCAGACTTACTCCTCCAATTCAGAGATTCGGGTTTCTTCCCACCTTGTCATCATGTTTATCTGCATCAAGACAGCAAAGGGAGAAGATTGTGGTGGACCACACTAGGGAGACTCCTATGAGCCAAGTTAAAATAGTGTGCATTCCATTAGCTAGAAGTGAGTCACATGGCTACCTCTAACTGCAAGGCAGGCTGGGAAATGTAGTTTAGCTACTGGTACATGTGTGTAAGAAAAAAAGACCTGGTTTTGGCACACAGCTATCTAGTCTGCACCACAGAAGAGTGTTCAGTAGCTCCACAAGGCTTTTCAGGGAAGGCGGTTTTAAGCAGGTAGAGGTGATTTTGGAGACACTGAGAATGACCATCAGGACCATGACCGGCAGCTTTTGCTGCTCACAGAGCCACCTCCACGTACTGTCTGAGCCTGTGAGCACCTGCCTACAGATTTTGCCTGGAAGTGCAGCTGCTAATAGAATGAGTGTGGGTGGTGGTTCCCTTTCTCCCTTTACATCTATTCCAAGAGCCAGAAATCTGCTCAGGCTCAGCTGCTGTCACTCGGAGCTGCTGCTGTCCCCAGTCTAGATGACATGTTTTCTGAAGTTTGCCTCTAGGCCTTCAAGGGGAAGGAAGTTTCTTGAGGCATTTTGGGAGACAGGCGCCTTGGGGAGAATGCAAAGGGGAAATATTCATAGCACAATTTAGGTTATATTCTGCAGATGTCAGACAGCCTGCCAGATGCTAGCATACAAATGAGACTGTGTCATTCACCCTTAAAGCAGCCATATGTAAAATAATCATTGTCATCATGAGAATGATGATCACTGATATCTATGTAGTTGTTTTCAACCAGACCACCCTAAGCACTGAGCAGAACATACAAACCAGGGCCCTTTTGCTCATCGTCACTGAAGTGCAGCCACCTCTGGGGTAGGAAGCGGCCACCTTTCAAAACAGCCTCAGGAAAACATCAACCACCAGGCCGGTCTTACTAAATCCTGTGTCGTTTAGCACCATTTCTCCAGTGCCCGATGGTTCAGGATGGAGTGATGCGGGGTTCCCACAGCATGGCATGAGTACCACTGGGGTGGTAGGCACAGTCGTCTAAGCACTAGGTGGACTATTTTTGTTTTCATAATTACGAATTTATGATAATGAATAGTATAAAACACAACTATCAAGCCTATGATTTCCTAGGCACTGAAAAATTCCTTTAAATTAGAAAGGATGTTTACGTAAAGAAAAGCATTAAGTGAAAAGTAAGACAAGTGATCTTGTGATATGGTTGAGTTTTTTTAAGTCTTAACTTCCAGTGACTAGCATTTGGTGTGACGTTGGAATTATGGTTGAGAACACAGGCTTCAAGTCCAACCAGCCTAAAGTTCTCACCCAGCTCTACTACTTGCTGGCTGTGCCTAACTTATCCAACCCTCTACTTCATGACATGTAGAGAGGAGGTCTATCAAACAGGAGTGTGAGAATTTGTGAGTGTTTTTAATATTGATTGATTGATTGATTGATTGTGTGTATATGAACACACACATACAGATATACCTAGGGCAGTACCTTGCTCAGAAATGATCCATAAACAGGGACCAGCACAATCCTAATTATTATTGAAAGGACAAAGAACAAGAAAAGTTGAATGTTGGAATGGTGAATTCTGCTGAGTTCATTATCTGGGTCAAGTTCTCAGTTCTAGACTTCTCCTCTGGTTCCGCAGTGGGGTGCTCTTTGCAGGGTGTTGCTCATTCTACCCTAGTTACCAGGTACTTACAGGATCTCTGAGGTTCACCATATCAAAGTGAGGCATCCTTAGCCTCATGATACCTGGTCTTGAATTCTCTCCTTTCCATCCACAGCTAGTCTGTCCCTGCGTAACAGGTTCTGGTTTAAAGTGGTCAAACGTTGGCCTTACTGGGTTAACTACATCAGGACAATAATAACTCATTTCTACATAAGTGATTTTCTAGGAAAATACAGAAAATTGCTATAAAAATATATTGCTTCTTTATGAAAACTACATTATACTTAGGATCCTTTGAACTCTCTTCTCAGGACTAAGAATGAGTTGAACTGGGCTCTTCCCTAGTCCAATATGGGACCTATTGAATATATGCATGTCGGGTACAAGTAAAGGCTGACCACAACAACTGTACCCTGAGCACCTACTTTGTGCCAGGCACTGCACTAAGTTATGGGGATATGCAAGTGAAAAGAAACAAACTGTCTGCTTTCAGAATGACTTGCAACCAATAATCAGACTATTGGATCTATAACTACAAACTGAAATAAGTCCTATGAAGAAAGGGAATATGGTTCCATTAATGCATTTTTTTAAAACCTTATATAGACTAGGGAATAAAAGAAGGCTTTGCTGAGGAACTGGTTACTGAATTGAGATCTGAAAGAGGAAGAGTGTGAGGTAACCTGGAAAAGAGGTGTGGAGAGATTGGTTCAGCATGTACAAAGGTCCTGTGGAAGGCAGGATCATGGCGTGTTGGAGGAACTCTAAGAAGGCCACTGTGACTAGAGGCCACAGAGTGAGGTAGAACATGGTGCAAGCAAGACGGGAGTGTTCTGCACAAGTCCAGCCTCGGGGCATGAGAAAGAGGATTTCTCTGGGAGAAGCCAACTGGAGTATTTCATCTTTGACCTTGGTGTTATCAGCCCTGTGCATCAGCTCTGTTTATCAACTGAGCTGGCCCTTTGTGGGTTGGTTCCCTGATCAAGGGACCATGTAACTTCAACTGGTGGCTTTCAGCTGTCACTCCTTAGTACCATGGACAGCGGCCTTTTTAATCCGGTGAGAATCTGCCAGGCAGGCTTTGAGGGAAGCTGTAGGGCCTAGTACAAATCTCTCTCCCTAGTGGCTGCTGTGCTTTTATCCATAAATGTGCATGTCAATCTCAGACTGGCTTTCAGCATAAAAGGAGAGCATTTTTTCCAGTGACACATCCAGCACAGTGGCCTGTGTGTGCCAGGGCAGCTCCTCCTGCCCATATTCAATGCAGCTTTGGTGGCTTTTCCCAGGCCTGGTGCCTTGCTTTTGTGGCTGCTGACGCTCTGTATCTGAGGCCAGACCTAGGGCTTTATGAGGCTGGGGACTTCTCCCACCCCCAACCCCACCGGGCCAGCCCTTTGAGCCTCGAGTAGTCAGGGAAAAGGGCAAGAACGCAGCTATGCAGACTTCTCCTGGGCTTGTTGGGCCCCCGCGGAGCTCGCTATAGCTGAGTAGTTGGGAATGCAGATTCTGGAGTCAGACTCACTTGGATTTGCATCTAACTTCGTCTCCTAAAATCTGTGTGACATTGACAAGTTGTTTAACATCTCTCTGAACCTCCATTTCCTCATCAGTTCATGGAGACAATACCACCATCTATCTTGTAAGGTTGTTGTGAGGATTAAATGAGGTGATCATGTAAAATACTTAGCAGAGTGCCTGGCACAGAAGGAAGGCACGGTACTGACAGTAATTAGTATCTAGAACATTTCTCCAGCCCCCTGGTCTTACCTTGTTGTTTGGATTTCATTCTCTTCTAAGAAAACCACAGGTTAAATGATTCGCACTCTACAGGCCTGGCATCGCGGCCTACTGACATACTGTGGGTTTTTTGCATTTTTACATATCCCTACAGAAGGCTGCTAAGTCACAAGGAATTAAAGTAAAATCCATAAACATTTATTGAGCATTTACTATGTGCACTGGAAATGCCAAGATATAAAACTCCACCCCTGTTATTATATCTCATGTCAACTTGAGGGTGGGTATAACGATCAGGGTTCAACCAGAGAAGCAACACCAGAGAGAGAGAGGGGAGAGAGAGAGAGAGAGAGAGGAGAGAGAGAGAGAGAGAGAGAGAGAGAGAGAGAGAGAGAGAGAGAGAGAGAAACCAAGAGAAATAAAATGAATTTCCAAGTTCTCTGAGCAAAATAGATTTGGAAACAAAATTGTATCCAAATTTCCTGACTCCATTTTGTTATAATCATGGTACTTATCATAATATTATCTTGAACTTTCCCCCATAGAAATGAGGCTCCTGGAGTCGGTATCCAGTTCTCATGGACTGTTCTAAGCCAAGGAAACTACTTTTTTAATATTTATTTTCTTTATTTAATAATATATACTTACTGTAGGGATTATAAAATGACCTGTAATCTCATCACCTAGTTTTGGTATGCATATAGAGAATTTACATCACAATTTTAACTAAATTCTAGCTAACTCAACTGTAAAAGCTCAGAGAAATAAATTAAAAAATAAAAGGTACAACTTTAACTTTTGATTTATCCAGAAAGCCTTCTCCTGTTTAATCTAGGACACACACACACACACACACACACACACACACACACACCACACCACACCACACACCACACATACACACACACCCTGTCCCCCCACACACGTATATACTCTTCCCTGCTTTATTTTTCTGTTTAGCAGTTATTACTATCTAATATACTGTATATGGTATTTATTTACCTTGTTTAGTGACCATATCCCCTACTGAAATATAGGCTACATGTATTAGGCTATGTTCTCTGCACCCAGAAGAGTATTGGCTGATTCTTTGTGAACATTTGTGGAATATGTGGAGGGAGGAGTGAATAAATGAATGAATGAATGAATGAATGGACCCAAACTAGAGTTACTAAAGGGTAACTTACATGCTTACCTTGGAATCTAATTCCCCTATAAGATATAACTATATTTCTTCCTGACTTCTCTCTCTCTCTCTCTCTCTCTCTCTCTCTCTCTCTCTCTCTCTCTCTCTCGGCTATGGACAGACTATATATATTTTGTATCTAACATTCCTCACCTAAAATTATATACATATAGATACATACATAGATGGATAAGCACAGGAAATATATTTTCCATTCTAAAACACTACAACCTTATTAAAAGAAAATGTGAAAATAATAACTGAAAATTGAAAAGAAAAAAACTCATAGACCCACTCAGATAGAACTGTCACTAACATCTGGTAGCATACCTTTCAACTCATCATTTTCAGAGTATACATTTTAAATGGCATTATGATCATACTTTAGATAGAATTTTTCATACCATGTTTTTAACTGACCTGGAATTTCACTACATAAATGATTTAGTAAGATAAAATTTACTTATTCTTATTATTTCCCTATTGTATATATATGTGTGTGTATATATGTATACGTATGTTGTTGTCAATCTTTTTTAATGTCGCATTGCAAATACAGACTTCTTTACAGAAAGCTTTCTCCAAATTTGGGATTAAGAAAATTACTTTTGCATAGCCCCATGCTACCCCTTAGCATCTTGCCATAACCCTATCCATTCCCTCACTCCACTGCTGAGGTAATTTATGGCTCTGGCTTCTTATTTGTTTTTAAGCCGATCTCTTAAGGGGTGACCTCCCGGTGTCTTCAATTATTATTTTAAATGATGCTTTAGGCTACTGCCTGGCACAGCGGTGCCCTCACCTTCCCACCTTCTGCTTTCCAAGCATGGAGCTCAGCTGCCAAACTGCCTGTGCCCCCTCCTGTCCTCAGAGCTGCCTCCAGAGTCCTAGCAGAGCGGCAGATTAACCCCTTTTGTTAGCAGAGGTAATTTGCCCCGGCTCAGCATTAATAAGGAATGCCATAAGCAGTCGGGGTCAGGAAGAACAGATCTGTCAAGCCCCAGGGTTAATTTAATAGCAATCTGTTGGCTGTCTGCCTTGTGTATCATCCGTGAAGCCAATGCTCTGTTTTGCTTTTGCCATTTAGTTCTTTGGGACAACAGGGAAATAATTTGGATAGAGAGCTCTAGACGATGGGGAAGAGAAAATTGACTGTCAAAATGCATCATCCCATGTTCAAGATAATACAGGGAGCTGTGCGTTGCTCGTGTCCTTTCTTCTTCCTCCCCAACGTGAAGGGCAAAGCCACACAGACCGAAGGTGTGTGTCTCCCTGTACAATCGTGTAAGGGTTTCTAGGAGGACAGATGTGAAAGACGCCCTACCGTTGAATTTTTGGTAACTGAGCTCCTTCTCCCAAATGTCTCTAGAACTGAGCAAATTCTCCCTCATAAACAATTCAGGAAATCCCTTCCCATGTTTCTGCCCCAACTTTGGGCTCAAAAAAAAAATTGATCACATCATAAGACACAAAAATCCTACGTCAGATGCTGTGTCCCAATTGTGGTTCTGAAAAATGTGGCCCCCAAAGTGGACAGTGAATTAAGAGAGCACAGGCCCTAAGCAGAAGTCAGCTCCCTCCCAGATTAGCCAGGGGGCAGTCCAACAGAGCCAGACTCACCACACTCGGAAGGGCTGGCTCTGGGAGGGCCATTCCTCAGCGATGAGGGGGCATGTGATCCAGAACCAGGTTCTGGAATTGGACAAACTTGGGTTCAAATGCAGCTCTGCTGCCCCTGTTGGTCAGATGGCCTTGACTAATTTACCTCCAGCACTATTTCCTGTGCTGGAAATGGGCCTGTTCATAGTACTGACCTCCTAAGGCTGAGATGAAGGCTAAATGAAACAGTACATGGCACTTGATAATCATTAACTGCAGGTTGGTATTCTCTTCCTCCTCATCCTTACCATCATGGTTGTTAAAAAGAAGAGTAGAGTCATAGTTCACCCCCTGACCCCCACAGAATCAGACCCTAACAAGCACGCTAGTCTTAAAGGAGATGCTTGAGGATGAGGGATGATGGGCAGATGTCGTGGCCCAGGATGGGATGGGGAGCTGGATCCAGGGGCAGCCAACTCAGTGGTCACCTCCCAGGAGGGTGCTCTTGATGGCAGTGGGCGTTGCTGGTTTCCCAGATATGTCTAAGCACTTCATTTTCACACATCCAGACTCCGGGGCTTTATTTTTAGGTGAGAAAAAATAACCATGGATGTGGCACCTCCCCTCCCACGCAGCAAAGCAAAGATCCCTTGCAGTGCATCTTGTGTTTAGAGCTACCCTGATAGAGGTCGAGAAAGCTGACAGCAGGATTTCTTGTCCTATTCTGGGAAAGGCGAAACCTGCTCACTGGCACAGCAGGATCTGGAGGCTCTTTCTGGAGGGAGATGAAATCTGACAGCAGCTGAACACTGACCTCTGCTCACAAGCACCCCCTGCCGTGGCCGCAAGCCCAGGGCATGGGTCAGGATGGTGAGAACATCAGAGCTACAGCTCGAGGCCTCGTTCTGGGGGGCATGGGCTCTCACTCTGGGGCTGACTGAAATAATAGGTATAACTCTGGCAGCAGTTGAGTTGAAAGGTAGTATTTTATGAATCCAGGGGACCCACATGCTCTGGAGACCCAAGTAATACTTGCACCTGGGTTTGGTGGGGGCAAGTGTAGTAAAATATAATGTTAGTTCAGTCTCAAGTTAATTTTAGAAAGAACCCAACAGGATTTCTAAGAGGTAATTGAAGGGGAAGTAGCACAGCCAACTACAAAGCCCTTATTACAACCAATTGGCGTGCTGGAGCTGTTGTAGCAGGAGCAGAGGTGATGTTTGATAATAGATGAGCCCTTTGTTGGTGTTGGGGTAACTAACAATACCAGTGCATTGACCTGTACCTCATCTACACTCTAAGGAGGGGGCTATGCTACTAACCAGGAAAAACATAGAGGACTTTCATCCATGCCAGTCCAATGGGATAGTCTGTATCAAGTTATCGCTTGTGGATTTAATAGTGTTTTCCAAAACCAGATACATAAACTTGCACACATCAACAGTTTGAGCTTAATTGTTATGCATTTATTTTCATGTGAATTAGTAAAATGTGACTAGCTTGCCTGGATGGGTTGCTCAGTTGGTTGGAGCGTTGTTCTGTACACCAAAAGGTTGCAGGTTTGGTCCTGGTTGGGGGCACGTACAGGAGGCAACTGATCAATGTTTCTCTCACATACATGTTTCTCTCTCTCTCTCTCTCTCTCTCTCTCTCTCTCTCTCTCTCTCTCTCTCTCTCCCTCTCTCCCTCTCTCCCTCTCTCCCCCTCTCCCCCTCTCTCTCCCTCTCTCTCCCTCTCTCTCCCTCTCTCCCTCTCCCTCTCTTTCTCTCTCTCTAGATTTCTTTCTTTACTTGCACCTCATTGGGTGGAGATGGGAAAAAAAGAAGTAACTAGCTTGTTACACCCATGATTTTTTGAATATTGGATTACTGCTTAGACAAGACTAAGTAAAGAAAAGTGAGTAGGTGTAAGTTGATCTGAAGAAAAAAAATGTGATGTAAAAATACAACCTACAGATAGAGAGGTGGGCCAAAGGTCAGAAAGGTGGCTCAAAGGTTGTCAAGTCTAGGAAAAGTAGGAATCGCTTTTGGTCAACTTTCCCATACAACAGCATCCACATCACAAGGCCGGCTCCTTCGCAGGAAGCTGCTGGGTCCCCAGCCAGGTGCCTGCACCCCAGTCTCCCCTTGAGTTCTCAGTTGGGATATGAAGGGATCAGCCTAAACCCACACCTCATGCATGCCAGACACCCTACTGAAGGTGTTTCTCTTAAGTCACCTTCATAAGTGAAAGCCAAGTGTTTCATTGAAGTACACAAGGATGTGGTCGTGAATAGATGTATACTAATTCTTGATCAGAAAGTAAAAACCTGAGAAAAATAAAAAACAAATGATAAACTAAGGGTATATATTCCATAGGAGGCTAAAACTATCTCGCCATGCCACTGGATGGCTTCTTTCTGATGCTTAGACTCCCACAAGCTCTAAAGCAAACCACAGCTCATGGAGACTTGAGCCCCTGTGTATCTTCAATAAGAGAAATTTTGCATAATTACTAAAGAACACAAATTTTGCACCTGGGGTAAAATCCTAGAACTGTCGCTCTTTAGCAAGTTGCTTTACATGCTCTGAGCCTCCGTTTCCACCCCCTGGAAAATGGGGATAAGAAAAGTGATGAGATAACGACCTACTGTGCTTTGCACAGTGATTGACTTATAGTCAGTGCTCAATAAATGGTAGCAGCTATCAGCAGCAGCATCATCATCATCATCATCATCATCATCATCATATTAAAGAAAATCTCAGAGATTCCATAGAAGAGGATTTACAGTCTATCGTAGATTTTATTTATAGCGCAGGAGTCTGGGTAAAGATTCCAATAAATTGAGTTATTTAGTTGGAATGGGACGAGTTTTGTAGAGACCGTTGTAAAAAGAGAAATGGAAGTCTGTGCAGCTTGGCATGTTTTCGCGCAGTTGCATGAGCAGGTCACTGTGATGGGCGCTCTACATGTTAGGAGGATGAAATACTGAAACGGGCCAGGGAGACCCGAGTTCCCATGCTGCCTCCGACCACTGGGTGACCCCAGGCTCACCGGCCTGGGACCAATAATACCTCCCTGTTTGCTCACAGCGCTTTGGTGAGGACCCACCCTGTGTGGTGCAAGCTAACCTGTTCCCCGCCACCCCCGAGGTTCTGCCCCCTCTCCCGTCCGCTCCTTGACTCTCGGTGCCAGACATCGTGGACATTAAGCCGGCCAACATGGAGGAGCTCACGGAGGTGATCACGGCGGCCGAGTTCCACCCCCATCACTGCAACACCTTCGTGTACAGCAGCAGCAAAGGGACAATCCGGCTGTGCGACATGAGGGCGTCGGCCCTGTGTGACAGGCACACCAAATGTGAGTAGCCACCAGCCAGCGCAGAGCTGAGGGGCGGGGCACTGGCCCTGACACACGGGCGGGGAGGGCTGATCCCCTTTCCTACGGGAGACACGCTGGGAGCAAAGAAAGTACCAGTGTCCGCCTGACTCGGTGTCAGCTCCACGGTGGGTATTTCAATAAAGGGGAACCCTCACGTTCAATCCCACAAACATCCGCTGCAGGCTGTGCGCTGCGGAGATGAATAAGACATGAGCCCTGTCACGTAACGTTGTGACATGATCTGAATTACGTTTTAAGATCCGTCTTGCTGCTGTGGGCAGAGGAACCTGAGGGGCGGAAAGGGGAGAGCGCTGGGGGTTGTTGCCATGTCCAGGCAGGAGATGAGCATGGCCGGGACCAGGGCGGGGCAGGGAAGCGGAGAAGGGCAGGTGGGCTCTGGGTAGACCTTGGCAGGAGCTACCGGGACCTGCTGGCCTGTGCAGGAGGCTGAGACTATACAAGGAATCAAGAATGGCATCTGGGGATGGTGCCTAAGTAGTCACACCGTATCGTATATTTGGAAGTTGCTTAAGAGGGTAGATCTTAAAAATTTTCATCGCACAAAAAATGGGTAACTGTGTGGTGATGGGTGTTAACTAGACTTACGGTGTTTATTTGGCATTATAGACATATAACAAATCATGAAACTAGTATAATATTATATGTCAAATATATCTCAATATTTTTTTTAAAGAATAGTGGCTGGAGGGAGGGGTTCGTGGCTTCTTAGAGGGAAGCTTTGGAATCAGAACTCAGCTGTGACACAGTGGCTGTGTGACCTCAGGCAAGTTGTTTAATCCTAGTGAGCCCCAAGTTCCTCATTTGAAAGTAGAAATAATAAGCGTAGCCTCATAGGGCCGGCTGTCCACGAAAAGGAAATGTCGTCATAGGGCGAGCGCCTAGCACTTGCTGGGACACAGGAGTCAATGAATGACAGCTGCATTTATCACAGTTATTCCTCCCCAATTCCCTCTGTGCTAGGCCTGCAGCTATAGCGTGCTTGAAACTCCAGCCTTTTTACCAGATATACGGAGTTCAGCTGTTCACCTACTTAATTAGTATTGGTTGAGCACATACTACATGTCAGGTGCTATACCAGACTCTGGGGATGCAATGTGAGCAAAACCAGGCCTGGTTTCCTCCCTCCCAGAGCTCACAGTCTGTTAGTGAGGGTTCTCCAGAGAAACAGAACCAATAGGATATATATCTCATATACATATACATAAATGTGTATGCGCGTATGAGAGAGATGTGTTACAAGTATTTGGTGCATGTGATCGTGGAGGCTAAGTCCCAGCATCTGCAGTGGGACTGCAGGAGACCCAGGAAAGCCAGTGACTCGGGGAAAGCTGATGATGTAGTTCTAGTCCAACCGCCAACTGGCTCATTACCCAGGAAGAGCCAATGTGTTCATTCAAATGCAAAGGCGGGGGGAGGAGGTGGGACATTGATGTCCCAATGGCTCAAAGATATTCCCTCTTATTTGGGGAGGTCCAGCCTTTTTGTTCTATTTGGGCCTTCAACTGATTGGATGAGGCCCACCCACATTAGGGAGGGCAATCTGCTCTACTCAGTCTCTCAATTTAAATGTTAAATTCATCCAAAAATGCCCTCACTGTAGCACCCAGAATAAGGTTTGACCAAATATCTGGGCATGTCATGGCCTAATCAGGTTGCTGCATAAAATTAACCATCAGTGTCTAAGGAGGAAAGACTCATTAATTGCAAGTGCAATAATTGGTATGAAAGAGAGGCATATGGTGCTGTGAGGGGATATGGCAAGGACTTTATAACCTAAGGCAGTGGCCACTGACTGTGACCTAAAGGCTGAGGACAGGAAAGGGTGATGGTGCCCACAGAAGCAGGAGGTCTGCTGAGCTGCACACCCAGGGACCCCCAGAGGCTGCTCCTGCTTCCAGCCTGAGCCCCACACAACCCTAAGCCCTGAGGACAGTCCCTCGTGAGATCCCGGAGCTCAGTAGCAGCCTGCCGGCCTCTGCCTCAGCCCTGCCTCCCCGCACCCCACCCCTACATGGGCAGTGCTCTGAATTGCCAGCCGCCAGCCTCCTAATCTAATTAAGAAGTGAATGAAATTCATTTTCCTGACTCGTCCAAAGTGGCGACCTTCTTCGGCGCACATCTCCCTTTGTTCGGCTGCCTCGGCGGTGGCCCCAGGCTCCTGCCAGCCGGGAAAACAAGTTCAACCTGACCCCTCTCCTGACATTTCATATTGATTTTCTCCATCCTCCTCAAACGCCAGCCTCCAGCCGACCACGGTGCAGCCGAGGTGTGCGATCGGAATTGAGACAGTTTATCAGAGTTCAAAATGAAAAGCAACATTGGCTCTCGGAGATGAGCTCTGAGAAGGAGCGTGTTTAATAACCGCCGGCGTTTAATCAAAATGCCAAGGAGATCCGTGTTATCAGCGCTGCATATATTAATTCCCATATGTCCCTCACGCTGCGTACTCAGCAGGGGGTAGAAGGGATGCCTCGCTCCCTCATGTCTCCATTTTTCCCCCTCTGGCTTCTGGCAGTAGTGACAGGTGGGTTTGCGGTTTGAGATTCTTATGCCTACAACAATAGGGTGCTGATGGCAGCGGCAACTGGCTGGTCTGAATCGTGCTTTTCCCTTTCGATGCATGAGCATTGGGAGTTGAGGGAAGACGCTGGCCGGGTGTGATGAATGGCAACCGAGGAAATAAAAGAGAAATTTCAATCTGAACGCCTTTCCAAGGCCCTGTTTGAATCTGATCCCTACCCCTCTCAAACCTCAGCTCCACCTAGTCTGGCTGCACATGCCTGCTTCCTGCACCACTCTGCCCTTTCCTGCCCCAGGGCATTTGCACAGGCTTTTGCTCTGCCTGGAATGCTCTCCCACCGTGCCCCCACTTGTCTGGACTGTTCTCACCTTTTGGGTCTCTGGGGAAATGTCACCTCCTCAGAGAGGACTTCTCTGTTCACCTCATCTGCACCCTATTTCTATTTATCACCAATTTTTTTTTTGTTTTTGCAGCACTCACCTATAGATGCTTGCTTTTCTTCCTCTGTCTCCCCTACTAGAATGTCCTCTCCACCAGGGCAGGGGCCTTACTTATCTTACCAACCACTGAATTACCAATACTTACATAGTGCCCAGCATGGAGTGGTGTTTCACTGAACACCAGTGGTAGGGAGACAGGCAGCTGGGGAAAGACAGATAGAAGACAGTGTATTCATTTACTAGAGTTGCTGTAACAAAGGGCCACAAACTCGGTGGCTTAAATAACAAGACTTGATGTTCTGGAGGCTGGAAGTCTGAGATGAGGCTGTCCGCAGGGTTGGTTCCTTCTGAGGGCCAGGAAGACAGGATCCATTCCAGGCCTCTCTCCTAGGCTTGCTGATGCCCGTCCTCTCGGCTCCACTTCATCTTCCCTCTGCACATGTCATGTCTAAAACTCCCCTTCTATGGCGCCAGTCACATTGCTTTAGGGCCCACCCATTTTCATTTGATTACCTTTTTAAAGACCCTGTCTCCAAATATGGTGACATTCTGAGGTCTTGGGGGTTAGGGCTTCAACATATGAATTTGGGGGACACCAGTTAGCCCCTCACAGAAGACATGAAAATAATCCAGAGCACAGGCCCTGGAGTGACAGTTCCTCCAGGTGGATCCCCTGTCCCAACAGATTTCAGTTGCAGAACTAACCCTGTCCTTGGACAGACATGAGATCCACTGTCTTATTCTTCACCCTCACCTACAAACTTAACTGCCATGTCCTGGTTCCACGGGCCACTGGATCCCTTAATAAACCCACGGCTCATTCACTCAGATCTCTGATGGAATGTGTCCAAAGACATCAGCTGAGACGGCAGCTGCAGTGAATCTTAAAACCTCCAAGGTTTGGCACAGCTTCCAAATGGGGTTCAGTCTTGATTGGGGGCATAATTAACAGTGTTTATTGCAGGGGAGCTTGGTTAGGTGAAAAAGACAAGGCCCTTTATGAGAAGCCTTTGGCTGATGACAGGCTTATAAACACACCCAGACACCCACCCACCCCTCCTGGAGGAAAGCCAAAACAGAGACTTGTTGCAAGGAGTGGAATTCACTGAGCCTCTCCCCTTCCCCCTCCCCAACCCAGTGTCTACCCCATTCAAGCTCAGCGGCAATTAACAGCAGAGCAGGCAAGGCCCAAGCCACGGAGTGAAAACAGAATTCCCCCATCCTCATTTCCATTTTTGATTGATTTAACCAGTTTTGTCCATTAGTCATCCTGTTGACTCCAGTTGAGTGGATTTTTCTAAGAACTGGAAGCGTATTAATTTTAGAGACAAGTATCATTCATTAGCAGTTGACACCTCCCCAGGCCCTGCCCTCTCCCCACTAGGGGCCTTGGATGAGAAGGCCATGGAGGTTGAAACAGGCTCAGGCACATGGCTGCAGCCCCAGACACACGTGGTGTGGGAAAGGCTGGCCATGAGGTTATAGGTGGCTCTGGCTGCTCTGGGTGTGGGACGCATCAAGGCTGACTTGCCCGTCATTATCGTCCATGACAAGCCATCACTGGCAAAGCAGTCGTGGGCACGGGGTGAGCATCCTGAATTTGAGGTACACGAGAACCCCAGTCAAGGGAATACTGGAAGGAATTTTCCCCAGGGAGGGACATGGTCTGTCAGTGAGCGCTAGTGAGGGCTCTGTCCGGGGCAGGATGGGTCTTACGATAGCCTGTCCCTTCCCACCAGAGCTGACATAGAAAGTTCACCTCATCCTCTTTGTGTTAGTTTCCTATGCCTACTGTAACAAAGTACTGCAAACGTAGTGACTCTGAACAATATATGTGCATCATCTTATAGTTCTGCAGGCCAGAAGTCGGACGTGGGTCTCACCGGCGGAAATCAAGGTGTTGGCAGAGCCCTGCTCCTTCTGGAGAGGCTCTAGGGGAGAATCTGCCTTTTCCAGCTCCTAGGCTGCCCGCATTCCTTGGCTTAGGGCCTCTTTCTCCATCTGAGAGCCAGCAGCAGTGGGACAGGTCCTGCTCCCGCTGCATCTCTCTGACTCTCCTCCTCTACCCGCCTCTTTCCCTTTTGGGACCTTTGTGATCACACTGTGCCCACCCAGGTAATTCAGACTAATCTTTTTTTAAGGTCAGCTGATTAGCAACCTTAATTCCATCTACAGTCTTAATTCCCCTTTGCCATTAACAGTAACATATTCACGGGTCCTGAGCATCAGAACTCGGACATCCTTGAGTCATTGTTCTGCCTATCATACCCTTCATGTGTCGCCACGTAGGACTAGGTGCCCTCCATCAGAGCACCTGATAGTATAGGTTGAAATGATCTGTTTCCATTCCTGTCTCTTGTGCTAAATGATTCTTCCATTGTGGCTAAAGCTCTTTATTCTCCCCTTCTGCATTTAGCATAATGAGGTGCCAAATAAATGCATGTGGAGCAGCAATGGTCATACACTCTGACAAGTTTGCGCCTTGTGGTTCTCTTCACACAATGAAAAGGCTCACACTAAAGAGTGGTTGACCCTGTCCTTTCACTCTTTTCTAGCTTTGGGAATGCCTGGCATTTGTAGGCAAAGAAAAGGGAAGAGGAGTCCATGAGAGTATGATAATCAACCCATGTCTGTTCGTTTATTTAACCGATGTTTATGGTTGGGGCCATGTGCCAGGCGCTATTGCAGACACTGAGAAGATGGTATCTCCTGCCCTCAGGGCAGTCGATCCAAGTAGATGGAGACAGACATCAAACACATAGGCAAATCAGTAGTGCGAGATTTGGTGGAAAATATTTATGGAGAAGCAGAAGAGGCAAATGCAGAGGCTCTGAGTCTGGACTGTGCTTGGCAGGGGGCGGGGCGCGGCAGGCAGAAGGAAGACCAGTTTGGGTGTCTATAAGGAGAAGGAGCAGCTGAGGGGCAATGGAAGGTCTCCACACTGAGGACAGGCACCTTGCATAACCCCAGAGCCCCATTCCCATTGCACACCATGCAAAGGACTCAGGAGTTAGGCAGCATGACAGCCCTGTGGGCCAAGGTAAGGAAGTTGGCCTTTCTTGGACTTAGGAAGGGAAAATCTAGGAGGGCTTTGTGTAAAGGAGTAATGTGGTTATACCTGTACATATATCACACAGATTATGTAAAGAGTGAAACATCAGGAGGAAGAGTGCCTGCCGGGAAAAGAGAAGGCTACCCAAGTGGCCCAGGTCAGAGGTGATAGTGGCTTAGACTAATATTGGGCCAGTTTGGGCAAAGCTTTGAGTGTAAAGTTAACAGGACACCAGGTGTGGAAGGTGAGGTCAGGGAAGGTGTCCAGGAAGACTCCCAGCTTTCTGACCTGAGCATGTGCCAAGGATGAAGGGCACTGAATGAGCAAAGACTAGGGGAGGGGCAGTTTGGGGAGGAAACTCACAAATTCCGTGGACTCAAAGACTCAGGGTGTGCGTGTGTGGCTGTGGGGGTGTGTGTATGTGTGTGTGTGTAAGCATAAAATGGTTACATTGATACCTTTGGCTATTTAGCATGTCACCATTTACAGAGCCCCTTCTCATCCATTATCTTAATTGATCTTCACAAAGCCCTATGCGTTCAGAGTATTTCTTCCTTTTTGCAGCTTGAGGAAATCAAGGTCCAGAAAAGATAGGTCTGGCACACTGACAAAGACTGTGGGTTTATCTTGGTTTACTTCATATAATGAATAGGAGCACCTTCAGTGCCGCACTAGAAGATAGAGAAGGGCAGGGGGACTGTCGCGTGTGTAATTGACCCATGTCTAAGTATGCCGGCTAATGCGAGCCCCTGTGCAGTTCATATAATTCTATTGTGACAGCTCGGTAGGTGGCCCCAAGAACTGAGCTGTGAGGTCTGCTGTCCACTCCCGCAGCTCCCCGCCCCATCAGTGCGGGTCCCTTTATCTGCCGAGTTACTCAAAGCACCTGCTGGCCTCCCGTCCTCACCAGGCGCAGCCCGGGGGCAGCGGAGGGCAGGAGAGTGCACCCCCGCGATGCTCATAATGGTACTTGCTTTTATCATCTTTTATATATTGAACCTGAACATAAGGATTTAAATAGAATTTGTCTCATGGACGGGGATCCTTCATCCTGGGGTCGATGACCGGAAATGTTGGTGTCATTTGAAAATCTCTACAATGTCATGAAATTGTCGTGGAAGAGTTAGTTACATGTGAGAAAATGGGATCATCAAGCTTAGAGAAATGGTGAGATCAAAGAAAGCAAGGAATCGGTCAATGCACGTGAACAAGGTGTCGTAAGCACAATGGGCAGGCAGACGTAGAAGATGCAGTTACTGCCTTGGTAGGGGCCGCGGGGCCGGAGCTGGGCTTGCATCCTCGCTCTGCCCCTTCCTGGCCTGTGGCGAGGGCACATGCCCTCGGAGCCTCATTGCTCCATCTGTAAAAGAAGCACGTTGTGAGGGTGGAATGCATATCACAGAGGGAGTCTGTCCGACACAGTGCCTGGCAGAGGGGAGGCTGCTACTCCATCCACTCCAACCGGTTCCTGGGGCTCCACGCATGCACGTCCCAGGAGCACTCAGGGCAGGCCTGACTGTCGGTGGGTTTGGAGCCGGCGCTGGGAACACGGGCAGCGCACCGGAGCCACGCGAAGACAACAGGCAGTGACCAGTCCCCGCCAGGGCCCCTCTCCCAGCGGTGCTCAGCCTGTGCAAGACGGACCCTCCTCCTCGGCCTCGGCCCCCTCACCTTCCTCTGCACGATTCCTGTCAGCAGGGAGCTCGCCTCTCTCCCTTCCCCGTGTGTGCCTCTCGCCGCAGTGATTGTTGGACAGCCCAGAAAACCAGGACACCCTGGGAGCGCAGCCCTGGCCTCTGCGGCACCATGACAACCAGCTTCCCAGCAATTACCCCTAATAACAGCCACACACAGGCCTCCTCCACCTGGCAGGCTCCCCGGGGAGGTGAGCCTCTCTTGGCGCAGCTGCAGCAGCTTCCTGCTGGGAACAGAGAGAAAGAGGAGAGAGAAAGGGAGACACGAAGTGCCTAACCTGTGGTGCGCAGAGTGGGCCTGGGGCACTGCCCTTAAGCCCCCGGAGCCTACTGGCTGCAGGAAGGTGTCATTCCACAGAAGGAGCAGAACGCCCCATGCCTTTGCCACTCGCCCGCCTTACAGAGAGCCGGGTATAATGGAGTGAAAGACCGAATGTGAGGGCTTGTCACGCTGGGCCTCGCTGCTGCCAGATTTCTTCATTAGGCTCCTGTCGAGACACCCACTGCCACTCATCATCGGGTGCAGCCTGCAGCCGCCTCCCGCCCTGCGCCTGCGGAGAGGGCGTGCGCAGAGGCCTCTTCCATCAGTCTCTCTCCAGAACGACAGTTCTCAGAAACGCCGGCCCCACTGGGCTAATAAAGGGTTATTCCGCACCCAGGAAGGACAACAGGCCCCCAATTAATAAACTTGTCTGTGGGTGTTCACCCAAATCCAGCCTTCAGATTGACAGGGATGCCCTCCGCCAACACACAGGTTCCCGCCTCGCGGCTCTTTAGACCCCAGATTCCAGCTGAAGCGTCGTCAGGAGAAAGGTCTCACCCCAGAGCTAAGGGGCCTGGAGGATGCTGGCCTCACTTTCGGAGCATTGCGGGGGGGGGGGGGGGGGGGGGTTCCCATCTCACCAAGCCTCTGTTTCCCCAGCTGTGAAACAGATCATTCTTCCCCGAACCGGGCCTGCAGGCACCACGTGCTGCTGTGATCACCAGCCCTGCCGTTCTGTGTGGCCCGTTCCCTGGACTAGGATTGCTTAGCGCCTTGTAAATGCTGAGTAATGCATATATTTTATAACAGGGAGACATGGGGAGGGTGGTCAAATGAACCAGTAAGAGGAAGAAAAGGATGCCGTGGGCTGAGGTGGTCAAAGAAGGCTCCCTGGAGACGGCGAGCTCTGAGGTTGAAGGGGAGTCAGAGAAACGGGGGAGCAGCGGCAGGTGGTATTCTGGACTGAATGTTTGCATTTCCCTAAATCCATGCGTTGAAATCCTAACCTGCAATGTGATGGTGTTAGGAGGTGGGGCCTCTGGGGGTGATTAGGTCAGAGGATAGAACGCTCTGAGTGGGATTAGTGCCCTTATAGAAGAGACCCAGGGAGCTCTCATCCTCTCCACCAGCTGGGCACACGAGAAAGTGGCCATCTGCCACTTTTTTTTCACTTAGCACAATACCCTCTAGGTCCACCCATGTGGTCACAAATGGCAAAGTAAGATCTATTGTATACATGTACCACATCTTCTTTATTCACTCTTCCATCAGTGGGCACTTAGGTTGCTTCCATATATTGTCTATTGTAAATAATGCTTCAGTGAACATATGGGGGGCATCTATTGTTTCGAATTAGTGTTTTGTCTCCTTCTAATAAGTACTCAGAAGTGGAATTGCTGGGTCATGTGGTAGTTTTATTTTCAGTTTTTCTGAGGAACCTCCACACTGTTTCTCATAGTGGCTGCACCAATCAGCATTTTCACCAACAGTGCACCAAGGTTCCCTTTTCTCTACATCCTGGCCAACATTTGTTTGTGGATTTATTGGTGATAACCATTCTGAAGATGTGAGGTGATATCTCATTGTGGTTTTAATTTTCATTTCTATGATAATCGGTGATGTCGAGCATCTTTTCATATGTCTCTTGGCCACCTGTATGTCCTCTTTGGAGAAGTGTCCATTCAGGTCATCCACCCATTTTTAAATTGGATTGTTTTGTGTGTGGGGGGGGGGGTGTTTTTGGTGTTGAGTTGTATGAGTTCCTTATAAATTTTATATATTAACCTCTTATCAGATGTATCATTGGCAGATATCTTCTCCTATTCAATAGGTTGTCTTTCCATTTTGTTGATCGTTCCTTTTGCTGTGCAAAAACATTTTAGTTTGATGTAGTACCATTTGTTTATTTTTTTGTTGTTTCCCTTGCCCAAGGAGACATTCACACAAAAATATTACTAAGAGTGATGTCAAAGACTCAAAGGTTTTGAGTCTTACATTTAAGACTTTAATCCATTTAAGTTTATTCTTGTATATGGTGTACTAAAATGGTCTAGTTTCATTTCTTTGCATATATCTGTCCAGTTTTCCCAGCACCATTTATTGAAGAGAATGTCTTTACCCCATTTTATTTTCTTACATCCTTCCTCATAGATTAATTGACCATATAGGTGTGGGTTTATTTCTGGGGTCTCTATTCTGTTCCATTCATCGATATGTCTGTCTTTTATGCCAGTACCATGCTGTTTTGATTACTGTGGCCTTGTAATATAGTTTGATGTCAGGTAACGTGATTCCTCTAACATTGTTTTGGTTTTTTTTTCTCAAGATTGCTTTGGCCCTTTGCAATGAGGTTGGTACATTTTCAAATGATTGAACAAAAATCAAAAGAAGAATACTGTTTTGTGACATGAAATTTAAATTTCAGTGTCCATAAACAGAGCCTTATTGAAATACACGCTCATCTGTTTACATATTGTCTGTGCTGCTTACAAAGGCAGAGTTGAGTTGTTGCAGCAAGGACCAAATGACCCCCAAAGCCTAAAAAAATTACTATCTGGCTTTTTTCAAGAGAAGTTTGCTGACCTCTGATCTATCCAGAGCTTATTGATCATGAGGTTCAGCATCTTCTTAAGCCTTACCTGGTCACCCCAGCCCAGACCATCTAGTCATTTTTCTACCCAGGGAATTTTTGGTCCTTTTTTTCTGTCTAAAAAAAAAAAAAAAAAAGTTTTTGACTTACTATTTTTTATCTTTGAATGATTATTTAAGAGGCTATATTTATGAAGTATAATGTATGTATTTTGAAAATAGTTGCACAAAAGTCAGGGACCAACGTAATCTCGTTTAACTGCTCATTCTCCATGATGCTATGCATTGTGTTGCTACAGTGTTCACTGCTGACAATTATCTGCAGAATTAAGGAGGACTGTATGAAAAGCAGATAGCAAAGGTTCAGCAATGAAGCACCACTGTTTCCCAATTCAGAACCCTCCGAGTTTGATATGATCTGAGTTCCCAGTCTCCAGCCCATGTATGGAGACAATGTCATTGGGCCCATGGTAGTACCGTAGCCACTAATTAAATCTTAAACTTCTTCTCTCACTGTCCTCAGCTGGATGGAGGCCAGCATTATCTATCCGTGGGAGTTCTTCCTCTCTGTGGGAAAATCCTTGGCCGTTTCTCTCATTGGGCAAAACTGTTGGCTGTGTCTTCTGTAGAGTAAAAATTACCGGCTGCATCTCAATTGCCGAGCCTTTTCTCTCCAGGGGCAAAACCGTTGCCTGCACATCTCTGAAGGAGAATTGCCATCTGCCTCGCTCTGAGGGGAAATTGCCAGTTGAGTCCCCATGATGGGGAAGTAGCCGACCATGTCTCCAAACAAAAAAGCGTGGCCCCTTCTCCGTAGTAGAAACATCAGTGGAAGTGAGCAACTTAAAACCCTGTGCGGGGTTCCTTTTTCATCAAGAACAAACCTTCCCCTCCCCCGGCCTCGTTTCCTGTGCTCTCCCTCTCATCTGCCTGAGTCGTCAAAGGCAGGGTGGTGGTGACATTGTCCAGCACCAAATGAAAGACACGTGGACCAAGAAATTCTTCAAGTGGTAGTCCAGAGACAAGCTATTGTGTGTCTGTGCCACAGCCCAGTTCGGAGACCTAGAAATCGGTAGCTCTTAAGATCCGGCCCCACCTCAGGCTCTGGGACTTGTTTCACACCAAGTTTGCCTTAACCACCACCCACCTGTGCATGGCCGCTGCCTCCCCTGTTATTCTGGGTGCAGGCGCAATGCTAAGTGCCTGGCATGGAAGAGCTCATCTGTCCCACCACCACCCAAAAGGTAGGACCTCCTCCGACAGGCAAGGAAAAGGAAGCTTGGAAGGAGTCAAGCCACATGTCCAAGGCTTCATAGCTTATAAGCAACAAAGTCGGAGTTCAACCAGGCGTTCCCAGCTTAGAGCCGGCTGTCCTCTTAGCCATTGTACCTTAGGCCAGTGGTCGGCAAACCGCGGTTCTGTTGACTAATGAGTTTGCCGACCACTGCCTTAGGCTGTGGAGTGGGTGAGGCCGTCGGGATCAGCTGTGTGGCCTTGGGTCCCCTCCTGACTCTTCATCGCAGGCATGAGTTTCTGTGCAGTGTCCAGTGCGAGGTTGAGAAGGGAGCCTCCCCCAGCAACAGCCTTCCCTATGGGTTCCCTCCATCCTCTCTTCTCCTGTCCCACAACCCAATGACAGGCACACTGCATGTTTCCTGTCTGTTTTTCTTCCCTCCCCCACCCCCCATTGTAATGTAGTTTTAGCTTTAGGTTTCTCTGAAGTCAGCAGTTTTCTTCCTGACACTTCCTTTCTCTTATTTGTGATTTCCACTCTTTCCCAGGACTCTGGGACCTTATTCATTCCAGCAGTCATCGGAGCTCTCTCCGGTGCATAGCCCGCGCCAGCACCCTGAAGGATAACATCAAACACAACATACTTTCAGTTCTCTGGAGTCGTATTCAGATTTGCACGTTATAACACAAAACACTGTCTGCTCGGGACACTTAATGCGGTATTCCCCCTCATCCTTGGTTTTGCTTTCCATGGTTTCGGTTACCCACACTCAACTACAGCCCTAAAATATTAAATGGAAAATCCCAGAAATCAACAATTCATATGTTTTGAATTGTGCACCATTCTGAGTAGCGAGATGAAATTTTGTGCCGACCCACCCCATCCAGGATGTGAATCATCCCTTTGTCGAGCATATCCATGCGGTATGTACAGTATCATATGATATTTTAAGAGCAAGACCATATTCACATAACTTTAATTGCAGAATGTTGTCCTATTTTATTATTGTTGTTAATCTCTGACTTTACTGTAGTTATGTATGTAGAGGGGAAAACCATAGTATATACAGGGTTTGGTTCTACTCATGCTTTTAGGCATCCACTGGGGGTCTAGGAACAAATCCCCGCAGCTAAGGGGGGCTACTGTATAGCCTGTGGGATTTCAAAGGAAGTATCAGTTGCTTTGGACTAGAGCATTGTAACCCAAAGTGTGTTCTAAGCAACAATATACTAGAGAAACAATGGGCTGCAAGTGATTTTCCCCAAAATATGGCATAGTGGGGAGGGAGGAGGTGTGACCCAATAAGACTTGAAATCAGGATTAAAGCCAGGGGCGGCCATTCCCCCCAGGGAACATCTGGCAATGTCTGCAGTCACTTGGGGTTATCACAAGTGGGGACTGCGGATTTATTGGGTAGAGGCCAGGGATATTGCTAAACACCCTCTAACGCCCCCAACAGCAAAGAGTTACTTGGCCCAAAGTTCAACAGTGCATAGGTTGAGAAACCTGAAGTAAAGAATGTTAGTTTTTACCTGTGGGACTTCTCAGCACCTTTAATAAGCGAACTGCATTCTCAAAATTGGCTAGGAGTTTCCCAAGTTCGCTGGCCTCAGAATCTGGAATGCCCGACATATCAAAAAACAATGACGGGGTGGGCATGCTGCTGATGTCCCTTTGGGAAGGCTCCCCTACAGTGGCAGGGATCAGTGGAGGGAAATGGAAAGACAAGACTAGTGGAATTTCACAGATCTCATCATCTAAGAGCTGGAAAGGACCTGGTTGGCAATCCTGCCTCTTTCACATTACAGACAAGGAAACAGGCCCAGGCGCTAGCCAGTTGCCCAGTCATTCTAATGAAAGGCAGTAGGACAGAAGTTAAAAAAGCCCAGAGGTTAAGAGCATAGGAAGCAGACCAAGTTCAAGTCCTGGCTTTGCCTCCCACTAGCTATAAAACCTCTGTGCCTGAGTTGACTGATTTGTGGAAAAGGGAAATCATCATATCTATGACTATTGAATGAGTTACTACATGTAAGACACGTAGCATAAGTGCTCAACAAATAGATAGTATTGTTAAGAGTGGCTAATTTGTGTCCAGCCTGGATTCCAAGCCAGCATCCTTAACTCCCAGTCTGATGTTCTTTCCAGTATCCCATGATGGACACAGGAGGCGGTGAGGAGGAGCTGAGGCACAAAAGTGGGAGAGCACCAGGTCTATCTAGAACATGAGGGAGCCCAGTTTAACGAAACTGTCTGAGCAGAGAGATGATATTGACAACGCAAGGAAGGCCTGGTTGTGGTGGCAGCATCACAGACAGACTGATGGTCCCTCGAAACCCATTTCTACTCCTCTTTAACTGTGTGATCCTGGGCACCCTCTTCTGGTCTATCTCATCTATAAGTAAGGACAGTAAGCATACATTCCTCATAAGCTTGAGCATTAAATGGGATAATGTATGCTAAGTATGAGGACCAAGAAATGGGGCAGATGTCATTGTTTTTATGACTGTTATTATTGGGGTTTCCAAGATACATGTTCCCTTGTGGTGAATCTGACACCAGTTTTGATTTGTCTCAAGATCTGTCACTCAAGCAGTAGATGCTTTTGTACCACACGTTCAGTAACTTACATGGAACACACAGTGATGTTCCATTTGCATTCCTCTTGCTGGTCCCCCAGCACCTTTGCTAGTATTCCCCTCTGTTAATGCAGTAAAATCTCTCTTATTCATATCTGTAACGAAATGTGTAGAATTGTTTAGCATTTGTCTTTTCCTCTGGCCTGTGAGCACCATGTGGGTCGGACTGGATCTGTCTTGTTCCTTGTGACCTTGGCATTTAGTACAGGGCTTGGCATGCATCCATCCAACAAATACTTTTTATTTGTATGTTCTAGGTAATATACTAAGTGTGGTGCATGTGTGTGCATGCACATAAAATACACTGAAATAGCCCACAAATGATTGCTCAGCCTGAATTAGTAAAAACCCTGAATTACAGATGACTTCCTATGGAAGGCATTTTTCCCACACTTTTCAAGGGCCTAAACAGAAACAAATTTGAGCTGAATAAAGCATTGCTTAGATGGGTTCTTTTCAGGGCCTGTTTAATTATTAGATAGTTATTATTTTCACTTAAAATGAAAATGGCTGTCCATATTCATTCATTAAACATATATTTACGAGCACCTCCTATGTTCCAGGGAATACAGCAGGACAAAATAGACCAAAAACATAACAAAAACCTGCCCTTGTAGAGCTTGCATCCTTTAGGGGAGACAACTAAGTGAAATAAATCAAGTGTTGGTGTACATAAACTGAGGCAGAGGGACAGAGAAAGTACTGCTTACAGGCCACAGGGATTAGAGCTGGGAGGTGAGAGATGGCCTGGAGGCTGGGCTTCTTCTATGATAAGGGTCTTCACAGGGCATGCAAAGTCCTGGGGTTCCCACCTTATGCTTGCCACTGGTGTTGAATGGCTCACACCATGACTGCTTGTTGTAGAAACCATGCTCCTTGGGTGTTTTAAATGGACTTTGTATAAAAGGGGAAGTATAGATCTAGTCATTAGAAGTTGTTCCACTTTACAATTCCATGGTTCTATGTAGATTCTAACCTGGAACCGTCCTTTAGCTCCTAAAACAAGGTCTAATTGATGGAACAAGGCAGATTTCCATCATGATTAAGAACAAAGACTTTGAAGTCAGACCATGATTCAAAAGGCAGATCTAGCTGTGTATCCTTGGGCAGCTTACAAAACCTCTCTGTGCCTTAGTTTTCCATATCTATAAAATAAGGAATCATCAATCCTACTTCATAGTATTGTTATAAGGATTAAATGAGCTAAAGCATGTAAAATACAGGGCCTAGAATATACTACGCTTCCCATAGACAGTAATTATTAGCACTATTAAATGTTACTGAACGAATGAATAGAATTCATGAAGTTGATATTAAACCTTGGATAGGCATAGATGTGTCATGAAATGCAAAGTGCTGTGATGCTATGTTATCTATATCCTGTCCTCTGTCCCACATACATAATTAGTGATGAGTTGATTAAAGAATTGTCTTTTTATTTCACCTCCATATTCTGGGGATATCATTTTGAGGCTTTCTAATGTTGCTACATTGGGCCCCAATATACCAGACGTTTGAAGAACAGATTCCTTATAAACAGTCCACAGTCCCAGATTCTCAAGCTTCCCAATAAATGAAATATGATTGGCCAGTACAGAAGAGTGCAAGCTAATGTTGATAAAAATATCAACTTTACTGAAAACCTACCATGTGCCAAGCATATGTGTCAGGCCACATACAACTCCTTTCTGCAGCTGGGAAAACTGAAGCTCGGGGTAGTAAAGAAAAAGTCAACCACTGGTAAGTTACAGAGGCAGGGACAGACAGACGGACTCCAGAGCAGTTTAAGCCCTTCCCACCTACTGCCTCAAGCTGTCCCTTCACTACATCAGGTGACCAAGCCTCAAGGCTCCCACTCCCCTCTGTTAAGATGTGTGAGTGTTTTGCATGGGGTGTGATTGTTGTTTCTGTCTCCAGTCCTAATGAGATTGCCTTATATGGAAACTGATGTGAAAATGTAGTTCTCAACGATGAGGGTACCAGTCAGAATCCAGGGAGGGGCCTTCCTTAATGCTTGATATAAATATAATGTCAGACTATAATAAGCTCCTGCTTTTCTGTTTCAAGGGTTTTTTGTGTTTTTTATCTCAAGTTCAATTCTGATTGATCAATTGTTTTGTTGTTCTCTTAAATGGTGCTGGGAAAAGAAGTATTTTTTGGTTTGGCTGGTGGGTTGATTTAGCAAGGCTTGAAAGAGAGCTCGATATTCTTAGGTTTTCTATCTGGAATTTGATGGTACTGTGATTGCATTGAGCAGGCAGGAAAGAGGAAGCTTTGGAGGACAAGTTAACTCAGTAACCTGCAGGCTGCTGTTTGTATCACAATTTTAGGCTGAACCAAACACTTATTAAATAGGCCCGTGGTTGGCAAACTGCGGCTCTTTGGCCCCTTGAGTGTGGCTCTTCCACAAAATACCATGGCCTGGGCGAGTCTATTTTGAAGAAGTGGCGTTAGAAGAAGTTTAAATTTAAAAAATTTGCTCAAAAGAAATTTCAATCGTTGTACTGTTGATATTTGGCTCTGTTGACTAATGAGTTTGCCGACCACTGAAATAGGCCATACTCAGTCGCCATTATTGGGGGTCCAAAATAATTAAATATTGGCAAAGATGTGTAGCTTGACATCATATATGCTAAGCACTCAGAAGGCAAAGAATTCATTAATTTAGCTGGCTTTGGTTCCAATCAAGCAACAAATATTTATTGAACATTTGTGTGTAAAACTGTCATACAAAGACAAGAAAAACCAAAATCCTGCCTTTAAGTTCACATCCTAGTTGTGGTAAGACAAACCTCTGGATTATTAAATATTAAGGTGAGAGTCCCTGAGCACATGCTAGATGAATGAGCCAGACCCAGGATGATGGGGCTTCAGAGAAAGATCATTTGGGGCTAAAATAATATGTAAAAAATTAGGCATTTGAATCAGTAAGGAAGGAATGATCAAGCAGAGCTTAGAAATGGGATAACAAGATACATTCAATTTGAACCAGAGAAGTTCAAAATCAAGGTAAAAGACAAGGTAATGCAGCTTACAACAGGCTCAATAGCAAACTGTAGAGCTGTCTTTATTCCTGTAAGTGGAAATTAGCTGAAGCAATAAAGACATGGTAAGTGCCTGGCTGGGTATCGGAGGAAACAAATAACATACAGGGTGGGGCAAAAGTAGGTCTCAGTTTATTCTTGTTTTTTTGTGTAGGTTGTTTTTTGTTTTTTTTAAATCTCACCCCAGGACATGCTTGGAAAGAGAGAAACATTGATCGCTTGCCTTCCATGCGTGCCCTGACCCAAACCCACAACCTTTCAGTGCACGGGATAATGCTCAACCAACTGAAGCCACTCCAGGCAGGCTATTCTTATTTATTTGTTTATTTATTCATTCATTATTGTATTTTTCATACAAACAACTGTAAACCTACTTTTGCCCCACCCTGTATACAAAGGACATTGTAGCCACAGTTTAGTAACTTGCCCAAGGTCACACACTAGTAAATGACAGCAAAGTCCCATTATTAAACACCACAATCCAGGAAATATAAAAAAAACATATGTCTATACAAAAACTTGTACATGAATGTTCATAATAGCCAAAAGGTAAAAACAACCCAAATGTCTATAAACGAATGAACTGGTAAAGAGAATGTGGTATGTCCATACAGTGGAATATTATTCAGCTGTTAATAGGATTGAAGTACTGATGCATGCTATAGCCTGGCTGACCCTTGAAAACATGATGCTAAATAAAATAAATTAGACACAAAGGACCACACATTCTATGGTTCCATTTATAGGTAATTTCATAGAACCAGAAAATAGATCACTGGTGGACTAGGGCTATAGGGGTGGGGATGGGGAGTAACTGCTAATGGGTATGGAGTTTTTTTTGAGGGGGTAAAGGAAAATGTTCTAAATTTAGATTGGGGTGATGGTTTCGTGATTATGCAGAAAACCACTGAACTGTAATCTTTAGAGTAAATTTTATGGTATACAAATTATATCTTGATAAGGCAGTAAAAAATTTTGTATTTAATTTAAGCATCTAAGCTCTCTCCAGGTTTTGGTATGTACAGTGGCACCAGAAACAAGGGGAAATGTGAAACAGAGTTAGGTGCAGAGACCTGGAGCTCGGAAATGGTCAAAGCCAGATGAATGGCCCCCATGCCAGTCCTCCCATCAGAAGGAAAATACAGAAACCAGTGACAGCTTTTTCTGCTGCCAAGGAGCTGACAGTTCTGTTATCAACGGACTCTAACATGTTGGTAAGAATGTGCTAAATTCGTCTTCTTTTGCTTTTGTTCTGAAGTTTTTGAGGAGCCGGAAGATCCAAGCAACAGGTCGTTTTTCTCTGAAATTATCTCTTCAATTTCGGATGTGAAGTTCAGCCACAGTGGGAGGTACATCATGACCAGGGACTATCTGACCGTTAAAGTCTGGGATCTCAACATGGAAAACCGCCCCATCGAGACTTACCAGGTACAGACCACCCTCCACCCATGCGAGTATCACACACTTCCTTTGTGGGCTTCGAGTCAGCCTCTGCCCACAAAGGCCTATCACAACACAGAAAAATTAAAATGGTATATCCCATGGGAACCACAGGATTTAAGAGGAGGTGCATACGGAGGGGCTAGAACTTAATCCTTATCTACTGAGCACTTACTGGGTGGTGGATACCATTGATTCAGATGTGGTCCTGCTCTCCTGACAGTCTGGGAGAGAAATGAGATGACAAACAGGGAACTGAGTGTGCGGTGATGAGAGAGATGATACTGAGTGCCAGGGGAGCTCATGCAGGGAGGCCCACCTGGTGAGAGAGGCTTTCCTGGAATCAAGAGAAACATGGTGTGTTCAGAAAGGAGCTCTCTACATCTGGAATATGGAACACAGGAGCAGAAAGAAGAGCTTGGATGCATAGGCTCTGGTCAAGTAGATTAGGTTATTTTGTCTTTAGTCTGGGTCCAATGGAGAGCCATTAAAAAGTCTTACACAGGAAATGCCACTGGGAATTTTGTTTTTACCATGTGTTTCATAGTGCAACTTGCCAAACAGATTGAAGGAATTTAGGGAGGAGGCAATGGTGGCATGCGGGAGGATGGAGAGTCTGTGAGGTTTGCTATTGGGTGTGGAGGGAAGAGGAATCAGGAAGACTGTGCGGTGGTTTGTAGACTTACTGACAAAAGGACAAAGGAGAAGGTATTGTTTAGAATGGTTGGCTGTTGTTTTTTAAAGAGGAAGACTAGACTTTGAGGTAGAAAGGATTTGCAGAAGCTAATTACAGGCAAGAGCACAATGGAAGCAAAAGTGAAGAGGCAGGAATAAACTAGTCTTATTTTAAAGATTTCTTGGGTTAGATAAAAAGAAGTGGGGAAATTCTAGACAGAGAAGTTTGGTTTACATATTTCTTCTTGAGATATAATGTACATGCCATAATATTCACCCTTTCATAGTGTACAGAGGGGTTCGGTCTGTGCCCAAAGTTGTGGGACTAACATTTTAAAATAAATATTCTGGTTGTGCTGGGGAGGAGACAGAGAGAATAGGTATGAAATTACTGTAATATTCTGGCAAGGGGTGTTAGTAGCTTAGATGACAGTATTAGCGATGGAGGTGGCCAGAGTCTTGGTATACTAGCATATCCAAGGTAAAACCAGTAGGATGGGATGTAAGAGAAAAAGAAGTACCCAGGATCATCACTAGTGTGTGACCTTTATGCTGAGCAACGTGCAATTGCCATTTTATTTGGATGGGAAGTCAAGAGTTTGGCTTTGGACATTTTTAATTGGCTCAACATCCAGAAATAGCAAGTAGGCAGCTCAGTATGAGTCTGGATATATCTCGCCTAGAGAAAAACATTGGACACTCATGAGGGTATGTAAAGCCCTAGGAAATGCATATAATTAGAGAAAAGAAGAGGTTGGGTAGAGAAAGTCGATTCGGCAAGAGAGCTTGGGAAGAAGTGGCCAGGCAGATAGGAGGAAAACAGAGGAATATCCTAGAAGCCAAGTGCAGAAACGGTCCCAAGGAGGAGGGAATCATCAACTGCTGTTGCTGAATCAAGTAAGGACGGAGACTTGACCCTTGGACTTAGTGATGTAGAGATTCTCGGGAACCTCCGTGAAAGAGGTGTAGGCGGGTGATGAATGAATGTCTGATTGGAGTGGGTTCAGGACAGACTCTGAATAGAGGACGTGGACATAGTGAATACAGATAACTCAAGAAATTTTATTCTGAAGGGGAACAGAAACATGGGATACAGGCTTAAAGAAGTTTTATGCCAATGGAGCGGGAGACAGCTAAAGGAACAAAGTCCTTGAGGGAAGAGAGGCCATTGCAGAATTGGCCTTAGAGGGGAAGATGGTCAATTCATCTATCAAAGAAAGAAGAGTGCAGTAGGCTTGCAAATTATGTGATGGGACTATAGACAGTTTCTTATTATGTTGATTTTCTCAGTAAAATAAGTTCATCGGCCGAGTGAGGATGAAGAAAAAGTGTGAAGTGCTCATGAAAGAGAGTGAATTGAATAGGGAAATGGAGGGTTCTACTTGAGGTTTATATTATTGGCTTTAAGTGAGGCTACCTCACTTAGGATTGTGTGTTCCTTCCCAACCACATTCACCTGCTTGTTACAGGTACGGCAGGAAATTAGATTTAACTAGTGATGGGGTTTTTGCCAAAATGAGTACAGTGGAAAGAGAGAGAAAAGTGGATTTGTTGAAGGTATATAGTAAGAGAATGGTTATGATGATGAACCACTGAATCAAAGGCAGGTAAGGAGGAAAATAGATCAAATCAGGAAGTAGCAATACTTGTTAAAGGGATACAGTTATAGGAATGACCAAGGAAGCAAAATTCATTGAAAATGATGAGGCCGAGAGACCAGAATATTTGTATTGTCACTAAAGGATGATGGCAGGAATAGTGATAAAAGAGGGAGAGGGGCTCAAGGAACTTTTGGGGACTGTAAAAAGGATGGGTATCAGGGAATTGAGTTTGCTGACATGGCTTCAAGGAGCTGAGGAGTCTAGGCAGTAACAACTGTCTGGAGCACCAACGAGCCCACCCTGTCCCAGGAGAGCAAAAGTCCTGCCACCACGTGAGCAGCCTGAGGAAAAGTTCAGAGAGGAGGTTGAGGACGCCCAGGACTTTAATGGCTGACTGAGTTCCAGAGGGTGCTGTAAACAGGTATGGGGGGCAGAATTCAAGACCACGTATGGAGTTGAGATAGTTTTGTTTACCCCTGTGGTTCAAAGAGCGTCCCCTTGTATATTGGGGATCTTATTGTCCCCCAAAGCATACCCCAGACTTAAAGGTCCAACGCCACAGCACCTGCCCCAAGCTCTCACTCACAGTCCTCCATCTTCAGTCCATAGGTGTCCTCTTCCGGCTGCACAGACAAACCATCTAGTGTTTCAAACTTGAACACAAAAAAAGAGAAGGCAGTGGGAACTGGAACCTGAGTATGGGTGGTATTGACCGAGCCTTGATTAGAGAGAAGTAGATTCAGGTGACACAGTGGTGAGAGCAATTAGTACTTTCATTTTAGGGAAAGGCTTTTAGAGCACAGCTAGCTAGCAGTGACATGGAATAATTAGCATTTTAAGATCATGGTTTTCAATCCATGTTTAGCTAGCGGTAGACTTGGAGATCTACTTTGTAGAGCACTAAGAAATAGGTATTTTAGCACAGGTGTTAAAATGAAATATCACTACATTTATATACTATATCAAAGATGGTAAATAAATGATTAAGTGAGAATCTAGAACACTGTTGAAAAAAGAGTGTGAGGCCTGCTCCAATGGGAAAGAATCCCATAATCAATTACTAAGGCTTGCCCTGAGCTGTAGACTTAAATATGATGAACTATTTTTAGGGTTTCCTATAGAAGAAGGAATGGCAACTTGTGGGCCAAATCCAGCCCTGTCTCTGTTTATGTAAATAAAGTTTTATTGAAACACAGCCACACCCAATCATATTGTCTATGGCCACTTTCATGCTACAATGGCAAAGTTGAGTGGTTGTGACAGAGGCCATGTGGCCCACAAAACCTAAAGTATTTACTGTCTGACCCTTTACTGGAAAAATGTGTCAATCCTGAAATATAAGAATAAACCAATAGAGTCTGCGCTTGGTAGGCCTCATGAGCAGACCATTAACTACCAACATCAGACTTCCACAAGTACATAATTGAGAACCACTGGGTTGTAAGACTCACTGTCAAAAAGGTCAAACACAATCTAATAGGAACACAGAAACAAAATATTTGAAACATGAAGAGAAGCATCGAATAAGATGAGTTTTATCTCTTGCTCTGTTTTCTAAGTGTTTCTCATGTATGTATCTTACCTTATTCTTGCCTCTCATGGAGAAAGATGCATCTTGTTTGCCTAAGATTTTTAACAACAGAACATAAATGCAACGTACCTTCACAGTAGCTCTTCTTTTCCTTCAGATGCCTTCATTTGGGGGTGGGCAGGAACTTCTCAGAATGTCAGTGCTGGGGAGGAGAAAATACTAGTACTAGTTCAGACAAGGTTTTCCCCTGAATTCTTCCTGACTTTTATCCTTCAGGAATTACTTATGGATAGTCACAGGGAAGTAAAGGACAGCATAGGAAATACAGTCAGGAATCCTATATAATAAAAGCCTAATATGCTAAGTGTCCAGTTGGCCGTTCAACCAATCAAAGCATAATATGCTAATGATATGCTAAGGTTGCTGAACTGCTCACTATGACATGCACTGACCACCAGGGGGCAGATGTTCCAACTGGTAGGTTAGCTTGCTGCTGGGGTCCGGCAGATCGGGACTGAGCAAGATGGGCCGGACATGCCCTGAAGCCCTCCCCTGGTCCCTCCCCAGCCCCAATCATGCACCGGTGGGGTCCCTTGGCCTGGCCTGCACCCTCTTGCAATCTGGGATCCCTTGGAGAGCTGGTTTCAGCCCGACGGCAGAATGACCGGTAGCTATGATGCGCACTGACCACCACGGGGCAGATGCTCAATGCAGGATCTGCCCCCTGGAGGTCAGTGCTTTTTCACAGGGGGAGCACCACTCAGCCAGAATCCAGGCTCGCGGCAGTGGCGGGAGCCTCTCCCGCCTCCACAGCAGTCAGACATCCCCCAAGGGCTCCCGGACTGCGAGGGGGTGCAGGCCAGGCTGAGGGACCTCCCTGCCCCCCTCCCAGTGCATGAATTTCATGCACTGGGCCTCTAGTATTGTAATAACTATGGATGGTGTCAAATGAGTATTAGACTTATTGGGGTGATCACTTAATAAGGATAGAAATGTCTAATCACTATGTTGTACACCTAAAACTAATATAATATTGCATGTCAACTGTAATGGAAAAATAAATTTAAAAAATGATTTATGGAGTTCTTGGTGGTGTAGTTCCTACTAATGGGCCCATACTTCCAAAGCACACACATTCTGACACTTATTACTCACCTGTGGTGTTTCTATAAGCAAATTTCATCAAGGAGAGGACAGCCTGGGTCAGGCCTGAAAAGACATACCACTGCCCTATTTCTAAACCTTACTGCTCTATCCCCTCCCTACCTATCAAAATCCTAATTATTTTAAAGACAATAATTGATACTTCTCCTACCAAAAGAAGAAACTTGGATGATCATAGTGAAGCAAAAGAATATTCTATCCCCTTCTTATAACTTTACGATTTCTTTTTGGATGATCATAGTGAAGCAAAAGAATATTCTATCCCCTTCTTATAACTTTACGATTTCTTTAACCACTGTGGGACTCTGCGAAGTGCTGCATTATACAAACCTGCTTAACCAAGGGTTTGCAAAACTTATTTCCCTTTCTTAGAATACTACTCACATCTGTGCCTTGCCTTAAAAGTGCTCCATACCAGATAAGAGGAAGCAGGAGAGGGAGAGAAGAAAGGATCTGTTTTGCTCATCTTTTCCCTCCAACAGGAGAGCTGGAGCATCGGAATCAGAGATTTGGCTCCTATTGCCCCCGGGATTCACTCCCAGCCCAACTCCTCTCCCTTTCCCCCATGCATTACACACAGCCCAGAAGCAAGTCAGTGATAAGGGCCAGAATCAACACTTTCTAGAAACGAGACCAATGTTGAGTCCCTTAACTCCACCATCACCTTCTTCATTGAAAGTAGTCTGTGGTGCTTTGAGGGAATGGGGAGAACAGTCAAGACATGGGGTAAACAGAAGTATGGCCCAGAAGCCAATCCTGTCTGCCACTCATTGTTATAAATAAAGTTTTACTGGAACACTCCCCTGCTCATTTGTTTATGTATTGCCTGTAGCTGCTTTTGCATTATAGGGGCAGAGCTGAATGGTTGCAACAGAGGCCATATGGCCCTTTATATTATAAAAAGTTACCAACCCCTGGTCAATACCCAGAATCAGCCCTCTTTTGCCCTCAGATGCTCTTCTGGTTTTTTGCTCAAAAATTCTTAACAATCACTCAAGATTTTCACCCCTACAAACAGAAATGGCCTCCTGAGCCACTTCCAATATGCCCAAACGGTGGCAGACAGGAAGAGAATGAGTTAATTTGCAGCAGAGATACCAAGTGCAGAACACAAGCCTCATTCTTGCATCCCCCTTCCCCACCCACAGCCCTGAAGCAGACACCCTGGCAAGGCCCAGAACCTTGGGGGAACAACAGAGCCATGGTGGAGGAAATTGATTTGCAGTTAGCAGTACAATGTCCAATGACTCAGAGAGCTTGTAAATACCCAAAACGTGTAAGGCCACATGGGATGAATCTTACCTCAGTCTTTTGTCCAGTACTCCGCACACAGCTGAGCCCGGGGTCAGCATCCCGCAGGACTCGGGAGAGGCGAGGGGCCCAGGCTGCAAGACAAGGGAGAATGAACCATCACTCTAAATATAAACACAGTGACACATGCTTTTCACACCATCCCTCTACCTTCACCCGGGTCTGTCTCCCCCTTGGCCTCGTCTCAGGTCATTATCGCGGCTTCTGTGTGGGACTGAGACCCCATGTAAGGTGAGGCTAATGAGGCAGAACAAGTGGGGGAGGCAGATTGCTAGAGTAGAGAGTGGGTGCCCTGGAACCCGAATACAGGGGTTCAGTTCCCATCCTGTCATGTTCTTTCCTGTGTGATCTTGGACACACGATGTCATACCCTGCACTTCATGCTCCATTAAAATGAAGCGAACGATAGTGCCTACATCCTGAGGTGAGACTTTATGGATAAAGCACCTGGCTAATAACAAGTAACATACTGTGTACGCCTGTTATTATCATCACCACTCCTTACTACTAGGCTTAGAGAAAAGGACTCCACTTACTGGGCCCTGTTGGGTGCCACTGCCCACCTACCAAGCTAGTTTGGTCCATCTGACCACATAAGCAGCCCATCCTAATGCCCCACAGCCGGAAAGGGCCGCACCTGGTTTCAGACGCGGACCACCTGGATCGAGGCGCGTTTACACCAAAAGAATTAACAGCCCACACCCACACAGGAGGTATTCACAGAAATCATCCTTTTTTAAAATAATTGACTCTGTTGCTGTATTTCTTCCTCAGGTTCATGACTACCTCCGCAGCAAATTGTGCTCCCTCTACGAAAACGACTGCATTTTTGATAAATTCGAGTGCGTGTGGAATGGGTCAGACAGGTAAGAAAGGCTCAGTGACCGGAGCCTCCCAAAGGCGGGCCCTCTCCCGGCGGAGGCCTGGGTGGTTTATTTTCCACGGATGTCAATGTCGGGTCCCAAGGCCTGGCAGGGATGCCTTGTGTGGGTCACCGGATGCCCCTGGGGTCAGGCCTGGGATGAAGGGAAGGACGTAGTGAGACCCTTGACTCTGCTTTCAGGACCAGCGCAGGTGACCCTTTGACATCAACAAGAAAATATGATCTTTTACACACAAGATCCCCGCCCCCAGAGCCAGGCCAGCGTGCCAAAATGGAGAGCACTAATGATCCTCCCTCGGATCCCAGCACGAATGGTTCCCGTGACTGCAAACTTTCTAGATGGAAAATTACTTCTTGAAGCTGCTAGTGTAGACTTGGCCAAAGGCCCCGGCGGCTCATTAGCTGAATACTAGCCGGTCCCATTTATCACATTCCCTCTATGTGATTTATTACTGTTTTAAGGCCTTTGATTTCAACAATGCTTCATATTACCTCCCAATAGTTCATTTTTAGTTTGACAAATACAGATGAATCTCCGAGTTCCAGGAGAACTTGGCACAGGCTCCCAGGAGCTGTCCCTGGAGAAGTCGGCACCAGCACTACAGTATTGCCTAGAACAGTGGTCGGCAAACCGCGGCTCGCGAGCCACATGCGGCTCTGTGACCCCTTGAGTGTGGCTCTTCCACAAAATACCACGTACCCTAATTAAGTTAATAACAATGTACCTACCTATATAGTTTAAGTTTTAAAAATTTGGCTCTCAAAAGAAATGTCAATCGTTGTGCTGTTGATATTTGGCTCTGTTGTCTAATGAGTTTGCCGACCACTGGCCTAGAAGCACAGACACCGGTGGTGCCAAAGCACTCGGAGAGCCGCGCCTTTAGTGAGCGTGAGCTGTCTCTGTCCCTGGTTCAGCCTTCTTAGCCAGTGAGCCAGAGCGCCCTCCACGCAGCCTGGAAGAAATCACCCTATGGCAGAGGACCCAAGTCAGACCATCCAGCTGGTATAGGACGGAGGCCGGGGAGGAGAGCACAAAGCAATTGTGATATATGAACCAAAGCTCCTACAGGGGAGAGAAGCGAGCCAACCCCGTTATCTTATTATTTATTTATATATAATGTATTTGTTTATTAATTGTACATGTTATTTGTGTATTTGTTCTCATTGCTCTCATTCCCCCTCTATCTTAGCCTAGATCCAAAAACTACGCTTATTAAGCACCGACTGTGTACCAGGCACCTTCACATACATCATGTTATTTAATCCTGACCATGGATTAAATAGCAGGATGCTATTTATGTCATTTAACATAAACAACATAAAAATGTTAGAAAATGGGACTTCGCCACTTTCTGGGCCCTGTTTGGTGCCACTGTCCACCCATGCGAGCTTGTTCGACCCGTCTAGCCCAGTGGTCGGCAAACCGCGGCTCGCGAGCCACATGCGGCTCTTTGGCCCCTTGAGTGTTCTAACGCCACTTCTTCAAAATAGACTCACCCAGGCCGAAAACCGACTTCTGCGCATGGGCCACGAAGTTTCAATCGCACTGCACGTGCGCGCCCGCACGTGGCATTTTGTGGAAGAGCCACACTCAAGGGGACAAAGAGCCGCATGTGGCTCGCGAGCCGCGGTTTGCCGACCACTGGTCTAGCCACACAAGCAGCTCCCCGGCCAGCCTAACGTCCCACAGCTGGGAAGGGCCTTAGAGGTCAGCTTTAAATATGCACAGGGCTTCATGGTTTTCAAAGTGCTCCTGCTTTCCTCACCTTCTCCAGCCTCACAGTCCTGAGCCCCAGAACAGAAAGGAATCTAGGGAACAGAAGTAACTAACAAGGAAGGTTATCACCATCCTTATTTCCGCGTCCAGGGCTTGTTGCTCTTAGGGACTGCAAAGGACACCAGCAGTCGCACTGTAGGACCTGTCTGGGTGTTTGTTTTTAATAACAGGCATGGTGCTGTCGGCAGGCCACAGAGCGGTGGTGCTTGCTTTAGACAGGCACCACAGGGGGGTGTGACTGCCCTTTCTCCACAGCTCTCAGTGGCTCCCTGTTTCCTCTCTGCCTTGCAGTGTCATCATGACCGGCTCCTACAACAACTTCTTCAGGATGTTTGACCGAAACACCAAGCGTGATGTCACCCTGGAGGCCTCGAGGGAGAACAGCAAACCCCGGGCTATCCTGAAACCGCGAAAAGTGTGCGTGGGGGGCAAGCGGAGAAAAGACGAGATCAGCGTCGACAGCCTGGACTTTAGCAAAAAGATCTTGCATACAGCTTGGCATCCTTCAGAAAATATTATAGCAGTGGCGGCTACAAATAACCTATATATATTCCAGGACAAGGTTAACTAGGAGGACAAGTTATTATTACTTAATAATCTCACATACTGAATACTAGTCAAACACGTTTTTAAATGTTTCTTTGGGTCTTCATTTGATGCATTGACTTTCATTTCCCTACACAGAAAACAACTGGGATAGAATCCAAAGGAGTCCAACTTTCCCATATCCCCAGTTCTAAGACACTTTTGTCCAACCCAATAGGTCCCGGACACTTCTGTTTAGAATTGAGAGCTGCCAGCTAACAGTAATTCTTCCATAGTTGACCTGAATTTCTGATGCTTTTCTTTGCCCAGTTTCCTCTGGTGGGTCCAGTGTTTTGTTGCTAGGTGTCTGCTGAGATAAAATGAGGTTGTCTGTAGTATTTAAAGTGAAAAGGGATACGTTTTTTTTTTTAATTAAACAATTCCCTTTGATTGAAAATTTCAACAAAAAAATAAACACCGTTTACTCTACTCTTTAGAGAAATGCTCGTTTTGTGAAGAAAAAAGAAAAAAGAAAAAAACTAGTCAGCATCTCCTGCCCCAACAGCACTTTTTTTTTTTTTTTTTTTTTTTGCCATTTTCTTTAACAGTTTCATTGGAGCCAGAGATTTATCTCGTGAGGCTGTGAAGGGGATGCCGAATGAGAAGGGGAGGGCCACATCAACACTGCTATAGTCTCTCCTTTGTGAGCGCCATAGAAAGGGCCTGAGAATCTGGCTGGGAAGCGCCGCGCGTGCTGCGGGAGACAGAGAGAGTGCTTCCCCACAGCGCTTCTCAGGGCGGGCTTGGCCAGGCCGGGCCAGATCCCACCGGCCGCTCTGTTACTCTGGCTTTTTGTCGTTTTAAATGGCTCCATATAATCCTCTACTTGCACGTTCCCTGGCTTTTTCTCTTCACCCTTTTCCAGCTTACTTAGTCCATTGACTTCTAAAGGCCGGGTCCTGGTTGTTTATTAGCTGGCGTCCTACATCAGTGGTTCTCAACCTTCCCAATGCCGCCACCCTTTAATACAGTTCCTCATGTTGTGGTGACCCCCAACCATAAAATTATTTTCGTTGCTACTTCATCACTGTAATTTTGCTACTGTTATGAATCATAATGTAAATATCTGTGTTTTCCGATGGTCTTAGGTGACCCTGCTAGCGGTTCTCAACCTGTGGGTCATGACCCACAGGTTGAGAACTGCTGCTGTAGAGCCTAAGACCATCAGAAAACACAGATATTTACATTACGATGCATTAACAGTAGCAAAATTACAGTGATGAAGTAGCAATGAAAATAATTTTATGGTTGGGGTCACCACAACATGAGGAACTGTGTTAAAGGGTGGCGGCATTAGGAAGGTTGAGAACCACTGTTCTACATGAAGCTGGAGGCTGCGGGGACCAGCCCTGGCTCCCTGAGCAAGGCTGGCCTGTCCTTTCCGGGTGTGTCTCCTGAGCAGGCCCCCTCCCGTCTTCCTGGGTTTGGTAACCAAAAGGAACAACCCATCCATCTCCACTGTAGCTAGAACCAATACCGCCAATAAAAATGCTGATTTGTACAGTCTAATCAAGCACTTCTAACCCTCCCCAAGCTCACCATCTGCAAAAATGGAATCCGGGGGGATGGAGGTGCTTTGGCATTAGGGTGAAGTCGGCTTAAACCTGTGGAGGCTGGTTCGTCCTTCCCCCAGGTTGAAGATTCAAACTAAAACTTCCAGAAGGTTCTATGTGGCACACCTCTTGGGAAGGAGACACAGTGAATTCAAAGGACTGAAAAGCAAAAGGTCTCTCAGAATAAGCCACATGTAAGCAGAATTGCAAAGCAGGTCTCCCAACAGACCACGCATGTTACGGCGCTTCCAGTGGAGAGAACATCACAGGTGAGGTCTGAAGCAAGCGTGGAGGCTGCACGGCAGCGTGAAATGAATGTCCCTCCAATTCGATTAGAAACACTTCAATTTGCCAGGACTGGCCTGGCCTTTCTTTTGTTCATCCAATAACAAATAGTTAGGAAGCCCCTATACGCAGGTACAGTATTTAAACATAAAATAAATAGAAAGAATAGAAGGACGCCATATATACTTGTTATGTGACAGCCACTGAGCAAGGCACTTTTTAAAACCATTAGGACCACCTGGTGGGTAGATCCATTATTCCGTTTTTATAGCGAGAAGCAGACTGAAAAGGGTTCAGTGGGCCGTCGCAGGGACACAGCCACAGTCTGATCTGGAGCTGTGCTCTCCCGGGTCCGCGCTTCTCCCACCCCAGTGATGGGTAACACGGAGCTGCCTTGTCCTCTCTTTCCTCTGGTGAGGACGCTCACCAACACCATCTCTCTGCGACCCAACACTGCCTGACAGCCGCCCAGGAATACACATCTGGTCTGTCACCAAAGCAGAGCATGGAGCCGAGTGGCTCCCAGAGGCCTCCAACCCCTGACCCAGACCTTTTTATTACCTTTTAACCGTCCCCCAATTTAGATCTTCCACGCCCCATTAGCTAAACTGCTGGTGGCCGGACAAGGTGACCTGCCTTCTCTGCCTATTCCGGCCTTGGACGCTGTCAAATTAATGATCACTGCCAGGCCAGAACCGGGGGTTTAGTGACAGATCCCCAGTCCATTCCCTGCCCCACATCCCCTGAAAAGCTAACCGTGGTCTCTCAGACGGACAGCTGCCCTGAAGCCCTGCCTGCTGACCCAGCTCAGGACCCCCCATGTGGTCTGCCGTATTGGGTTTGAGCGAGAGTGGAAGGAGCATTTCTCTAGAGCTCATCTTTGTGCCGATGCCGATACCACAGGGAAGTGGGGCTGACCACTGTCATATGCATTCTTGCTCTGGGCGGCTAACGGTACACTCCCTCCCACCCAGTGCTTCTGTGTGAGTCAAAGAGAACCCTAGGGAAGCTGGGGTAGAAGGGAGGGGGTGGGGCTGCCTCATCAGCAGAGGAAAAGTATTTTGGCCCTCCAAACAATCCATCGGTTGGGTGATATTCATGAATGCGGTCATTCGTTCACTCAAACATTTCCTGGTCAAGCGTGTACCACCTGCGAGCCCTGTGCCGGGTGGTCCAGGAAGCAGGGCGAACACTGCCATGGGGATGCAGGTGATGTCAGCAGGAGAAGGTTGCGGTGCGGAGGCCGCGGCTCCTGCTGGGTGGAACTCTGAGCTCCTCCACTCCCAAGCTGAACTCTTGGCAAAGCACTTCACCTCTCTGGATCTCAGTTTCCTTAATGATAACAATAAGGATAAAAATGGCACCTACCTCATGAGATTGCTGTGAAGATTGAGTGACTTAATATAACAGAGCTCTCAGAATGGTGCGTGGGCAACAATAAACACTCAGTGTGTGTTTCTTGCTATTGTTCTCCCAGCTCTGTAAACCGGCATCCTAAGTGCTGTGATGGCTACGACAGGGCGCGGGGGGAGAGCGGGACGCACCCCTCATCCAGAGGAGCCATTCCTAGGGTAAACCTGACAGATCAGTAAGGAGTACGCGATCCAGGTGAAGAGAAAGGAAAAAGGCAGTCCAGGAGTCAATTTCATATATGAAGAAGGGGAAAAAGCACCTGGTGTGTGTAAGAAATATACCATATTCTCATCCGGGGGAAAACAGGAATGCAGCCCCAGCTGGTGTGGCTGTTGGTTGGAGCATCATCCCATACACCGAAAGGATGGGGGTTCCATTCCTGGTCAGGGCACATACCCAGGTTGCAGGTTCGATCCCCAGATGGTGTGTGCACAGGAGGCAATCAGTCGATGTTTGTCTCTCATATCTGTGTTTCTCTCTCTCTCCCCTGCTCTTTTCTTCTCTCTCTCTAAAAATCAATAAAAGTATGTCCTCGGGTAAGGATTTAAAAAAAAAAAATCGGGAATACAAACCAAGAGAAGTAAGGGGACGTAACACATGACATGAGACATAATAACGCATGGCCTCAGTGAGGCGCACACACCAGGGTTCTCCAATAGCCAGGCCATGCGCCGCTCGATTGAGAAATTATGGTTCCCATCGCTTAGCAGATGCATATGGTTCGGGCACAGAGGACATATCGATAAACTCAGCTCAGTGCCGCCTCCTCAGAGAAGCCTTTCCTGACCACCCTAGGTTCCTCGAGGCCTGAAGCGTTTAGTCCACTCTCATATCCCCAGAACATGGAGAAGTATCTGGCACATAGTAGGTGCTCGATAAATATTTGTTGAAGGAATGAATAAATAAGGGAGGGAGGGAGGCAGACAGGCACAGCCTTTGCCCTCAGGAAGCGTACAAGATGAGCAGGGAGTCTGAGTGATGGGGACCCTGGTATCCGGCATCACAGCACGGCCCAGAGGAGTGGAGGAATTATGAAGAAAAGGTGGAGAGCCAGTGAGCCGAGATATGCTAAGAACAAGCGGCGGAGCTCAGGTTGCAGCCGCAGTTAATAGAGCACGTGTCCCTGCCTGATGCATCGCCCGCCCAGCAGCAGTCAGTCTTCTGGGACCCTGCACGGCGTGCAGAAAGGCTGACAGCTCACAATCAATACCATGTTCACTGATGCAAGGAGCAACATTATCACATCCACGATGTTGCCCCCACATCCCGCGCCAGCACTAAATATTCCCCGTAACGAGGCTAAGGGGAGTGACAAGAGCTATTATTTTCAACCCTCCCCCTTGGAAGCAAGAAGTGAGGCAAACCTTTCCCTGGGTGTTCTTAGGGGAAAGCAAGCCAGTTCCCCCACCCCCCCCCCAAGAAATTGCTCAAAGCTGATCCCAGGCCTAATACTGAAAGACAGGGGTACGAGAAGATTGGCATTTCCACTTTGTCCGGGTGTCCACGATATAGAAGGGGAGGCTCTGTGGGCGGCTGAGAGGCGGGTGGATGGTCCCACACACACACCCAGGTTGGCGGGGAACATGTGAGGGGTGGATGCTGGGCTGTGTTCTATGTGCCCAAGTCCCTCTAATAAAACGAAACTTGACCTCCCCCTCCCCGCCCCACCCAGTTTAGCTTTCCTATTTCAGCTTCTCTGACTGTGGCATAACTGAAAGTCATATTTCACCCAAGCCAATGGCTTCCAACTCTAAGTACCGGTGGCTTCTGAATAGTCAGCCGGATTTTATCAAAGGGAACAGCAAGCAAGTGCATGTTAAACACCACCCATTGCTCAGCGGTGGAAAGAGGAGTGGTTCTGTCGGACACAGTCCTGCCGTTCAGTCCACCATCACATGATTCTGAGCCTGTGAGAGGCCTCTAACAGGAAGCAGGCGGGGCAAGAACACCAGGGATGTTCTCCTAATTCCATAGTGAATTTAATGGCAGGCTTTTTTTTTTTTCAGCCTTTCACTTCCTTCCTGACAAGATGAGGAATACTGCTCTTATTTTTCATGTTCCTTTTGAAAAGGCAGACAGGTTAATTAGTTCTATTTAGGATGCTGCTTGATCAAAGAAATCAGCTAACACTCGAAGATGGGTATATTCACTGGAGATGTGACAAATGTCATAGAAACTCAGAAACGTGTCCATCATGGAACAAGAAAGCTCAGGCCACAAGCTAACTTTTTCCCACGTACAAAGAGCATGCATTTCAGGGACGGGCCGGCACAGGGATGGTTAACTAACTCCATCAGCCTCAGACAGCGTCTCAAGAGGGACATTGGGGAGGCGCCCACAAGAACGGTGATTATAGCTTCCTCCTGTTCCCTAGCATTAAACACAAGATGGATTCTTCTTAACATGGCATCACGCGCGCACACATGCACACACATGCACACAGCCTCAACAGACGCTCCTTTCTCAGAGAATCTGTGACTCTTCTGTCTGAATGATGGCTGCTCCCCCGCTGGAAACAAAGGTTGTCAATTTTCTTATTGTAGTTTATTTACATCAGGACCGGGGATCCATTTACAAATGAACACTCCGCTGGCTCGGTTGATAATAAAGTTACATGACGCCACGTAAGATGGTAACAACTTCCTTCTACACCTGCTCATTACACTGCTCAGTCACAGGGACACTCTGGGTGGAATAACGGTCCTGGTGATGAGCCGTAGTTGAACATTATTCTTTGTGGAGCCATTTCAACTTATTCCAGCACTTTCACCACAGGTCTGCCCCAGGTTACACGGAGAGTAACTCCGAGACCAACGCCGACGCCAGGTCTCTCAAATCTCTAAGATCAGCCTTATTTCATTGTTGGGTTTATGTTGTTGTTGTTGTTGTTTTTCAATTTTTCTAATGTGCCTGAAAACCAATGGGTCACCTTAAACCTCGGCTGAAGGTCTTGATAAAAAGTGTCAATTCGGACTCAAAGAGAATTCAGCATTTCTGTCTGCGGTACCAAAGCCAGTTCTGCCAGGGCTCTGGGAGGACGGCCTCACGCCCACACTCACTGGCGCCCGCGTTGGCACAGATTTGCACAGGTGGGCCCACTGCAGTTATTCACCGCATTCAATACCACTGACCCACAAGATGAAATGCTATTAAATATTTACCTTCCCACAGATCTCTTTGCCCGACAGCTATTCACATATGACCATGTGCCACACAGTAAGCGGCACAGATAAAAAAGGCACAAGCCCCGTCCTTAAGGGATACAATGAGAAACGCAGTTCCAACAGGTGATCTCAGAATAGCACGGTTAACGCAGTGGCAGAGGTGTGCATAGGTTATCACAGGTATACAGAGTATTGGCTCTCCCTCCAGAATGAAATGAGTCCAGTCATAAAGGAGGACGGGGTCCACCCAGGTGAGCACGAACATGAGCAAAGGCACAAGGCTGAGAAGCCCCACCTGTTCTGAGAACTACCAGCACTTTGATTTTGCTGAAAGCAGACGCTCGGCTAGGACAGGCTCGAGTGCTGGTGAGAGAGCCGAGGGCCTTTTAGAGGGCTCAGACATCCCTAGAGTGCCACTGGGGGTTTCTAAGGAGAGAATTGACATAGGTGGCATTACATTTTCTAAGATCCCTCTGGTAACTGTGTAAATGACACATTTGAAGTGGACAAGATTGAGAGCAGGCAGTCTACTCAGGAAGCTGTTGAAGGGGTCCAGGGAAGAAGAGATGAGGGCCTGAACTGGGGATAAAGGAAACACTGAAGAGGTGAGATCTGTATAAGTTAGAGACTGACTTGCTGAGAGCAAAAAGAGAAGTTAATGGAGGTGCCTCGGCGGGTAGTTAAGATGATAAGCAATGTCAGGAGCAGAGATGAAGAGTAAATGGACAGGAGGAGGGTTTAGGGGGAGGGAAAAAAGATAAGGGGTCTAACTTTGGACATAATGGTTTTGAGGAGCCAGGGCAATCAGTGACCAAGGTGTCAGTAAATATGATGGAGAATTAGTCATCAATGTGTTCTGGCCTTTATAGAAAGGACTCCAAGTTGGCACATACAGTGAGACTCTGTTAGCTGGGGAGAGGGCCCTGGGGAGCAGTATGCTTCACATCAGACCAGGGTGGGGGGCGGGGGCGGTAAGGACACCCAAAACAATAGAGGAGGAAGCACTGGAGTCATCAGAAGAACCAAGGGCAAAAGATATTGTGGAGATAAGAGAGTAGAGTTCCCCCAATGACAAATACAGTTCCTATGAATCTATATTTAAAAAACAAACAAAAAATAGAAATCCAGTAGAAAGTTGGTAATGGACTTAAGGTGACTCACAAAAGAAGATATCCAGAAAAGTCAATGAACATAAAAAAATGTGCTCTACTTAGTCATCAGGGAAATGTAAATACTACTATCCAACCGCAAAATGAGTGAGATTAGAAGGACTGACACTAACAGGTGTTGGCCAAGATCTGGTTTAGAGCAGACGTCGTCAACCTTCCCTATAAAGGGCCAGATAGCAAATAATTTAGACTTTGCAGACTGTCCAGTCTCTGTTTTAACTACTCAACTCTGTCGCTGCGATGTGAAAACATTCATTGATAATACACAAATGAATGAAATAGTGTTCCAATAAAACCATATTTACGAAAGTAGGTGGGGGCAGAATTCGGCGATAGGACACAGTTTGCCAACCCCAGGTTTAGAGCTTGGAGTCTGGACAGATCACATAGGCTCTATTACATGCATAGTCCTGAACAAGTTATTAATCTCTCTATGCCTCACTCTCCTCATCTGTAAGTGAAAATAATAATACCATCCACCTCATAGACTCGTTATGAGGATTCAATGACTTAGTAAATGTAAAGTGCTTAAAACAATGCCTGGCCAAGTGAAGGGCTGAGTGTATGAACTGCTTTACCATCACCAACATCATCATGGTCCATGGTGCTGAGAAAGGAACCCGGTCTTGTATCATTTGAGCCCAAGATCAAAAGAGGCCAAAAGCTCTTGCCCCAGGCTACCCAGTTACATAAAGTCATAATATTCCTTTTTTGCTTAAAACAGTGTGAGCCAGCCGAAACCTGTTTGGCTCAGTGGATAGAGCGTCGGCCTGTGGATTCAAAGGTCCCGGGTTCGATTCCGGTCAAGGGCATGTGCCTTGGTTGCGGGCACATCCCCAGTAGGGGGTATGCAAGAGGCAGCTGATCGATGTTTCTCTCTCATCGATGTTTCTAACTCTCTATCCCTCTCTCTTCCTCTCTGTAAAAAATCAATAAAATATATTTTAAAAAAAAAACAGTGTGAGCTGGTTTTCTCTTATAACTGAAATTATTTCATCTGACAAAATTAATGAAATCAGGATAGGGATGACAATTACCTAACACACCGTTTCTGCACCCATCACCAATGGGACACAGGCGTTTTTCTCACCTAGCCTGAATGATGTCCCCTGCCCCCAAATTTATATGTTGAAGCCCTACCCCCTCCCCCACCCCCGCAGGGATGGCATCTGGAGATGGAGCATTTGGGAGGTTATTAGGGTTAATTGAGGTCAGGAGTCTGGCATGGCCCTCATGATGGGATTAGTGTCTTTATGAAAGAGGCATCAAAAAGCTTGCTTCCTCTATCGCCACCTACACACACCAAGAAAAGGCCACGTGAGGACACGGTGAGAAGGTGGCCTCCTGCAAACCAAGGAGACGGCTCTCACCGGACACCAACCCTGCTGGCACCTTGGTCTTGGACTTCCAGTCTCCAGAACTGTGAGAAATAAATTCCTGTTGTTTAAGCCACCCAGTCCACGGTGTTTTGTAATGGCAATCCAAGTTAATGAAGACAGACATGTTTTCCCCCTCCCCCAAAACAGGACCCAAGCAGCCTATTAATCAATCAAAGTCGTCTGTGAAATAAAACCTCTTTATGCCTGCTGGAGGTCATGGATTTTAGGAGCTGATCCCTGGTAATACTGACGAGCTTTGTGAATGTTCTCTAAGTGTATGTTTGTGACAGAGAAAGAAATTTGCCAAAAGACCTATATATTTTTAGATGTGCGGTCTCCATTTCTAACTTCTCATTTATGAGTCTTCATTCCTTTTAAATCCATATACTTTAAACTGCCTGCAAAAAAATCCTTGAAATCCTCCCACATTCCTATTTTCTTTACCAAGTACCTTTTCTCTCCGAAGGGTTAATAAATGCTGTTTGCATGAGTGAAGGCAGCAAAGGCTGCCAACAAACAAGTTTATCCCCCTAGCCGGTTTGGCTCAGTGGTTGGAGCGTTGGCCCACAGACTGAAGGGTCCCTGGTTCGATTCTGGTCAAGGGCACATACTTCCATTTCGGGCTCAATCCCTGGCTCTGGGGCATGTGTGGGAAGCAACCAATCAATATGTCTCTCTTACATCGATGTTTCTCTCTCTGTCTCTACACCTCTACTCTCTTAAAAATCAATGGAAAAAATATCCTTGGGTGAGGATTAACAAACAAAACAAACAAAAAAGAACAAGTTTCTCCTCTACCCCAGAAGCGATCAAATTAATAGACTTTAAACTGTACAGTGTCACTGATGAATGTAAGGTCCCTAATCTACAGTGGGGAAAACAATGGCGTAATTAACTTGATTTGTTTTACATTCATAGAGAGAGAGCCTTTGAATTCAAAATGCAAATGAGCCAAGAACCTGCATACTTTCCTTTTTCTTTAAAATGTAATTAGCTCATTGCTGGCAACATTCCGTTCTTCCCAAATTCTTCACCGATGGTGGGAATACTATTACTACTCCTTGAAAAATTACTCCGATGCATTCCTTCTTCTCAAATAAGTAAAGTCACCATCTGATGGTTAAGAAAGAACTCCCTGGTAATTCTACTATGAAGTGTCTGTCTCAGTGGTGTTTCACACTCCATTGTGCATCAGCATGACCTGGAGGCTCGTTAAAACGTAACCCTGGGCCCGGCCCTAGAGGCTCTGATTCAGGGGTGGGGCCACCTACTAGGGTGGGCGCCCTGTTTTCACTCTTTGCCCCTACCTAATGCCCATGGCTGCACAGACCATAGTGTAAGCCCCTTAAGCCAAGCCTGAGCCACACTTGGAGGCTCAGAGACCACAGGTCAGCTTGGTCTGGTTTCTGGTAGACGGGGCAAACCTAAGAGCTGGGGGCGTGTTCTACTGTTGCTATGTGAGCCACAGCCTACCTACTTACCAGCTGCGTTACCAGCCCGTGGGGAAGGACATACAAAAATTAAAAGCACTTAGGAACCCTTAGAGCACTTTGGCAGAGTAATTTTATGACTCTGGATTCTCATACTAAAAAGTAGCCTTTATTTCACTTGGGTATAAGCGTTGTTACTGGTTTAGCACAGACAGTTTGAGAACCACTGGATTTCAGGGCAGCAAAGTCGATCTGCAGAGAGAAACGGCAGAGGCAGATGACTGTGAAGGGGTCCTGGTTCCAGTCCACTCCGGAGACCCGGTGACATCTGTGCCCTTAGGTTCCAAAACACACCCCTGAGTCCTTAAGGGTGATGCTTTTTGCTGAAGCTTGCTCAGGCGATTTTATGGGCCTCGAAACTGGAATCCTAATGAATATGTCCATACCGGTCTCTGAGGGGGAAAGAAAGCCCTACTAGTCTTCATCCTCATTCCCTAATAAGTTCTAACCCAAAACCCCATCAGCCAATCCACAGAAACAATCACCTTTTCCTTCTCATCTTTAACTAGACCCTAAAAATAAAAGGGATCTTTATGTAGGAATCATGGAGAAGACAGAGAAGGGTAACGGCTGAAATAGATGAGAGTGAGTTGATAAATACTATATATGGAAAGCCTACTGTGCGCTCTCACTGCATGCACACGGTGTGAGCTGATGCCCATAGGCTTGCTGCATGGAGCTCACTTCACTGTGGGAGAGACACAACAGACAACACATAAATCAGTAAACCAGATCATTTCAGAGAGTGATACATGCAGAGAAAAAATATATATGTGACAAGGAAAATACTCAAACTACCAGCTGAGACAAGAAGGAAAGGAGGCAGAGATGAAAGACTGAGAATTATAATAAATGTCATTTATTAAAGCCTAACCCTGTGCCAGGCCTGCTAAATATTTTAAGTGCCTTCAGAGTAGCCCTAGGAGAGCTGTTGTCACCCCACTTTATAGATGGGGGATAAAAGTTCAGAGAGGTTCCCTAACTTGCCCAAGACAGAATTGGGAAGACAGAAAGGCAGGCATAAATCTCAATATATATTACTCCCAAACCCATACCTTAACTACCCATGGAAAGTAGCAGAACACAAAGGTGGCCTCAATGAATGAGTATCTTCTTGGTCACCCAGAACACTCAAGGCCCAGCCATTCTGCTTCTTAGCACAAAGGGCCTCAAAATGCCTTCAAATACACGTTTCCTTCTATACATCTAATGCAAAGGCCTCCTGCTCAGTGAGGCCGGCCTGTGTTGGTTAGTAGAAAGCAGCAGTAGCCAAGTGCTTCGGGCCACATAAAAGCTATTTTTGCAGGAAGCATCTCACAAAATGGAACAAGAAAGAAGGCTGGAGAATATGATGTTATTTCTCCAAGCAGAGGCAGGGAACGGCTGTAAAATGTCTCATAAAATCCCAACAAATGTACAAACGGCATGGACTTCGGTTGGACAGCGATGGAGTGAGTTGTTGTACATCTGGGTGGGGTTCCCAACAGCCAGAAGAGCCTGGGGCTCAGATCTTTGCTTACAGGTGCTAACCAATCCATCACACCCCTGGTGAAGCTGTGTCCTCCCTCGCTCTGGGGGCATGCACCCTCTCCCTCCCTCCCACTCTCTGGATAGGTTAGTGCACCTGTTTTCCAATAACACTTTCAGGTGACTGAAGTCATCCATCTTTCTGGGCCTAATGAGTAGGCAGATTCCGAATTTAGGCCTCCATACCCAGCTCCAGGCAGGTTGCCTGACATCCCAGCCGTGAACAAAGATAAACGCAAGAACACTAGGTGCCTTGAGGGTAGGAACAGATTTACAGAACGGTGACTCTAGTGGAATAAAAAATAAAATATCCATTCCAACCCCACTGTTCTAGAATTCACAGTGATCTAAGATAATTTTTGTTGGCTTTACTTGTATGCTGCCTATGAAATAAAAGTACACTAGAGTAATTAATATCTTTAATTACTTTAGTAAACGTAGCTCTCTGCAAACCCACCATGTGCTATCCATTAAGAGTTATAGTTGACCAGATATCAGTAATAACAATATTACCTGCTCAATAAGCATCAGTTATGTGTCAGATCCCATCAGAATAACTATCACCACTCTTTATGGTATTGATAGTATTATCCTCAGATGATGGGATATTGAAAGTTCATAACAGAATAGGCCTAAGGCCCACCACAGCCACCACATAAGGGAGCAACTCCATGTAAATATACACATGGATACATATCATGGACATACATACAACTCCCCTCAAAGGTCACTTCTGTCCTCAAACAACCGGGCTCAAGTGAGGTCCACCTTCAGCACCACCTTCGCACCAGACTGGTTTCAGGCCCTAGGGCTGGAGATACCAATGACACCTCCTCCTCTGAGCCTTCCTGTTCTCTCTACAAGCATGTCAAACTCGCGGCCCACGGGCCGCATGCCGCATTTATTTGGCCCATGTTAGTCCTTGAGTTTGACGTGCTTGCTCTACAAGCATCCCTTTCCCTGGGATGCATGTGCCCTTCGTAGCCCCACAGTTCAAATAAAAATCTGAGAGTATTCCAGCCCTTACAGGAAACGAATTCCAGGTGTTATCTAATAGGATAAATAGGGTCTCTGGTCAAGGTAGGAGTTGAGATCTCAGAAAAGGACTCTTGTTCATTCTCATTACTTTATCACCAAGAGAGGCCTTGCCACAGGGGAAGTTTTTTCTTTTTTAGATTTCAAGTTTGAACTCTTAAGCATCCTGGTAATGAATGGACTTCTTGTGTCTTTATTTCTTAGTGTCCTTTCTCAGTCTTAACATGATGGGGAAAGAATTCAGATGCAGAAACACACATGCAGAAATACATACACATAGACATAGATAGGTACACAGAGAGATACATACACACATGGATGGATACATACTAGCATACACAAAGATACGTACATACACATGTAAATATACACATGGATACGTATCATGTACATGCATACATATCTACATACAATCTGCACTTAGGAAGCCTGCTTAGGTTAAAAAAATAGGTAAATAAGTTTTGTCTTTGGAATTAAAAAGATAGGGAGAGTCTCCCAAATGTGGGAAATATGGTATTCTCCATAAGTCTTATGTGAATATGAATAAATTTCTCAAACTAGGTATTGAGGAATGGCCCCTTTTAATTCTCAAGGACCATGAGACCAAGTCGAGGATGAGGGCACGTTACAATTTTAGGGAGTTTCTCAGCTTGCTTTTGTAAACGGGATCCACTGAACCTATTTGTTTAATAGTAATGTAATAAAAGTTTCCTTAGCAGGGAAAAGACCAACCTGTACGAATACAGGATATTGAGGTTACAGTTGCAGTAATTATTCTGTTCCATAAACTTTATTTAGCATTTGTGGAATCCCTGTAACACCCATCTCCCCAAGTGGCCAAGAGCACTCCAACCACATGCTTCTAACCACAGTTTTGTCACTTGATAACCCATGATCTTGAACTTCTCAATTAGCTTTCGGGTGATTAGATCACTTACACAAGAATCAACCAATGAGTGCATAAATGTCAGGTGGAACAACAAGTTGATGTTTCTCTTCCCCCCCACCCCCACTCCATCCCTCACTCTCTAAAATCAATAAATAACAATTTTTTATTTTTTAAAATATTTTTCTTGATTTCAGAAAGGGAAAGGGAGAGCAAGATAGAAACATCAATGATGAGAGAGAATCATTGATCAGCTGCCTCCTGCACGCCCCCTACTGGGGATCGAGATCGCAACCCAGGCATGTGCCCCTGACCGGAATCGAACCCGGGACCCTTCAGTCCACTGACCCCTCTAACCACTGAGCCAAACCGGCTAGGGCAACAATTTTTTAAATGAGAATATGCTAGAGATTCATCTGATACAATTCCAAAATATTAAGAACCTTAGTCATGAGGGCTGAATTGACAGGTAATATTATCTGAATCCTTATTCATGGCAGACACTATGTATACAGCTCTTCATTTTTTATCTCATGTGCTCCTCACACCGGCCATGAATGCTCTGTAGCCCTGATTTCCAGATTTAAAAACGTGAGGCTCACAAAGAGTGCAGGTAGGTGGCAGAGCAGAGTTTGGACCTTGCTCACTGTCCCCTGGCAATGTGGCATGGAGCCCTTAACAACCACGTTACTGGACAGCATTTCTAAGTGGCAAAATGCAAACACATTATTTTGGGGGGGGAGGGTGGGGGGAGATGGCGGAAGGAAATCATTTGTAGGCTTATGAATTCTAACATGTGCCCCCTCCCAAAAATTGCAATCAACTTTTGTATTTACAACAGTTGAAGTCATTAAAACAATAGGCTCAGTGCTCATAATCCCAAGGGAAATTGCTGCCAATGAGCTCCGGGTAGTCTATGAACCACCTAAAGTCACATGGATTTTTCTGCGATGAAAGTCCACAGCGTGGACAGTTTCTCAAAGGGCTCCAGGGCCAGCATGCTAGAGACAGTCTGAGAAGGGCTGGTCTCAGGTTCCCCTGCCTGGGCTGGGGCAGCTTCGCCTCTTTTCCTGGACGTCTCCATCGGTCCCTGCCCTTCACAGCCCTAGCGCTGCAGAACTCATTCCCAAAGTAAATCCATTCCCGCGTCCAGCTGCTCCTGTGGGCCCCGCAGCAGGCACAGACACTGCGAGGTGTCCTTCGCTGCTCCTGGTAATGAGCTGCGCTTATAAGCAGCCTGATGCAGCCAGGCCTCTCGTTCCCAAGCCGAACCCATTAGCATATACGACCCCATTTACTGATAAATGCATGTGATTTGTTTCCAGCGCGTCACTGTCTTATGGCTGCTTCTTGTCTTGGGGCACATGTGATGAAGTTTTATGCAGTTGTGTTTTTGTTCTCTTAATTGGAGCCTTAAATTCTAAGGAAGAACATAATGAGTGTTTAATTTAAAATCACTCCTGGGTTACCCTGACTGGTGTGGCTCAGTTGGTTGAGCATCATCCCGTGCACCAAAAGGTCGCCAGTTTGATACCTGGTCAGGGCACAAGCCCAGGTTGTGGGTTTGAGCCCCAGGCGAGTAGTTTTCTCCTATAAAATATGGATAACAACAACACCCCAGAGGTTGGGCACTGCCTGGAGGCAACTGATTAATGTTTCTCTCTCCCTCTCTCCCTCTTTCTTCCTCTCTATCTAAAATCAATAAAAACAGCCTGACTGGTGTAGCTCAGTGGTTGAGCATCGACCTATGAACCAGGAGGTCATGGTTCAATTCCTGGGCAGGGCAAATGCCCAGGTTTCAGGCTCCATCCCCAGTGGGGTGCATACAGGAGGCAGCCAATCCATGATTCTCATCATTGATATTTCTCTCTCTCTCTCTCTCCCTATCCTTTTTTTCTCTAAAATCAATAAAAAATATATTTTAAAATAAATAAATTAATTAAATTAAAATGTATTTTTAAAAATAATAAATAAACTAAAATCTCTCATGGGTTTTCAATCCTTTGGTGCATCAAAAGGGGAAAAGAGGAGTCAAAGAAAGAGGGGGGAAATCTAATAGATGAACCCAGGTCAAGACAATCAAGGCAGCTCTTATCTTGTCAGATGTAGGAAAGACCTAGTCATGTCCTTTCTGAAGAGTATGCCATTCCGTTGTCTTTCTCAGGTGCAGTGACCACGTCTAACGGACCAGACAAGCAGAGGCCAGAGTCCCTTCGCTTGGCCATGGACGGCCAATGGAAGGATCAGATTCCGGTATCTGAGTCCCAGCCCTGCAGTGTACTCGTACGTGACCTTGCTTATGTTACTTAGTTTATATAAGTTTGCATCATCTCTCTCTAAAATAGGGATAACAACAATACTCAGCTCATCGGTGTGACAGCTTGCTTGATTGCAAGCAGGAAGAATCTACAGAAGCACAGATGTGCACAGCTGGAGGGTCAGCGGGAGCCCCGCTCCCCCCCCCCCCCCGCCCCCGTGCTCTGACCATGGGGCAGTCAGTCTGTCTACAGTGCTGCTGGCAGGAGCACACAGCCCACTGCCCCGTCTCTGCCCTCTTGTCTCTTGCTCACACTCAAATAATCTAACATGAGTGCCTCCCTGCTGACCTGCCTGCTGGAGGCAGAGAGAGGGAAGCTGTGGAAGCCCGGAGGCTGGGCACTGCCTGGAGCCCCCCACACAAGGGCGAGTCACATGATGATATGCACAAGGGCAACTCTCCCCCAAACGAGAAATATCTATGACAATAGGATGGTGGTGAAGAATAAACCACAAAACACACAGAAAGCCTTTAGCAACCTACTAGAACGTAGCAGATGGCCAAGACATGGCAGCTATTATTATTGCTATAATTGGCAGTATTTTTAGCAGCTACCGCTCTGGCCACCAGGGATGATACAGGCAGATGATAAAAATAGACTCATTTTAGATGAGTTCATGATGAGGGATCCTGGGGAGAGGGCGGAACGACAGGCCGTGAGCAGAGAGGCCAAAGCCTCTGAGGAAGGACGGCCAAGGATACAAGGCCACGGGGGAGCTCCCCGTGACATCACTGTCAGCCTGGACGCAGGACCATCGCCAGCAGAACTGCTGCTGGGATGCCAGGGCCTCCCTGCCACTGTCCAGACTTCCCTGCCCACCAGCGGCTCCCGCACAGGAGGTTCTCCCCTCCCGACGACCCGCCTCCGGTCTCAGGCAGAGGACAGACAGACCTCGGTCCTCCTGAGGTCAATGCGCAGGCTCAAACCTTGTCATTTAAAAAGGATACGGGTATGTTTGATCCAAAACTACAGCTGAAGTCTAACTATTAGCCCAGTGTAACCGCAGAAAATGAAGCCTGACGTGGCCATTAAATCTTTGCATCTCTCTGCTGAGTACAGTGGGGATTTTTTTTGTTAAAGGGCAGAATTCTCACCGTAAGTTCAAGTCATATTAGTCGATGGCTGAGAGCTCAAATCAAAAGTGAAGTCGGACCTTGGAAACGGTGGTCCCGACACATGCAGATATTGCGGAAGAAGAGGATTATTCTCTTAAGGATGTGTGGTGTGTAACCTCTGGCAGTCCTAAACGGACTTCGTTTTGTTTGGTTTTTTCCTAAGCTGACTTGGTATTGCTTGATCCTTCCTCCCAATCGAGGTGCATGATGGTTTGCAAATGATGAACCTGAAGTCTTGGAAGGCTCAGAAGGGCCATCCCATAAAAGAAATTAAAGAAACCATAGTTGGTATTGGGTAAAATTTAGTGACATTAATGGCAAATTTAGTATTGGGCTTAAGGTTACTGTAATGTAGAGTACACCATTATTTAGAAACTAGAGGCCCGGTGCAAGGGATTCATGCACTGGGGGAGGGGGGTGTCCCTCAGCCAGGCCTGCGCCCTCTCGCAGTCCAGGAGTCCTCGGGGGATGTCCGACTGAAGGCCCACGGGGAGCGGGCCTAAGCCTTCAGTCGAACATCCTTAGCGTTGCCACGGAGGCTGGAGAGGCTCCTGCCACCGCCCCTGCACTCGTCAGCCATGAGCCCTGTGGGAGCGCACTGACCACCAGGGGCCAGTTCCTGCATTGAGCGTCTGCCCCCTAGTGGTCAGTGCGCGTCATAGTGACCGGTCATTCTGCTGTTCGGTTGATTTGCATATTACCCTTTTATTATATAGGATGCCCCACTCCATTTCCCCCAGGCCAAATCTTTCACCCGTCCTAAAGTTGTAATCCAAGTTGTGATAGTGGTAATGCTAAGCGATGGGGATTAACGAATTAAAATGTAGTTAAAAGTTAACGTGCTGTCATTAAGTCATACTGCATAATTCCAACAATATAACATTCTGGAAAAGGCAAAACTATGAATATAATAAAAATATCAGTGGCTGTGGGAGAGGTGGGGTGTGTAAATAGGCAGAGGATTGTTAAGGCAATGAACGCTCTGTGATATACTGATGGATACATGGCATATACTTTGTCTGAACCCACAAAACGTACAACAGATTTGAGTGATTGTGATGTGCCAATGTACATTCATCCTTGGTGAGAAATGTACCTTTCTGGTGAGTAATATTAATAATGGAGAGGCCATGCCTATGATAGGACAGAGGGTATGTGGGAAATCTCTGTACCTTCCTCTCAACCTTGTTGTACACCTAAAACTGCTTTAAAAAAAAATGTCTTTAAAAAAAAAAAAAGATAGGGTTTTCATTGGGTCTTCAGGGGGAGTAGAAATTGGATTACTGGGAAAGGGAAGAAATACAGCTCAGGGAGATGTAACAGAGGAAATAAAGTCAGAGAAAAGGGACAGAACTTCCAGGTTGGTTGTAGCTGAAGAATTGACCAAGTTGACCAATTCCTGCTCACCCTGAACCCTGGGCAGACAATAATGACTAACCTCCGTTCAATTCTTCTCAGAGTTCAGGAATCTTTCCTTCCAGGCAGCCACTCCCAATAAGTTGGAATATGAAACTTGCTCGGCAAGATGGTGGCTCCATTCACAGAAAGAAGAGAGACAGGAAAGAGAGCTGAGCTTTGAGGGAAATGGGGATGGTCCATTTAATTGGTTGGTAAGGATGTCTCTAGGAGCAAACTAGTAAAATTCAGCAAGACCTATTAATCTAGAAATCAGCCTCAGAAAGGTGCTTCTAGATCAACATTCACTTTTATACACACACACACACACACACACACACACACACACACACATATGTTTATTGATTGTAGAGAGAGATAGAAACATCAATGATGAGAGAGAAGCATTGATTGGCTGCCTCCTGCATGCTCCCTGCTGGGGACAGAGCTCACAACCTGGGCATGTGCCCTTGACCGGAATCAAACCTGGGACCCCTCAGTCCACAGGCCAAAGCTCTATCCACTGAGCCAAACCAGCCAGGGCAACATTCACTCTCTTGAGCCTCTTTGCTACTTTGGATGGATATGAATAATTCTTCCTTGAAGATGCTACATAATTTTAGAGACCAGCTTGCAAACTGAGTGACTACAGAAGTCTGCTAATGGACTGGATCAGAGTTTTTTATTTATTTTTAAATATACTGTATATATACTAGAGGCCCAGTGCATGCACTGGAAGGGGGGTCCCTCAGCCCAGCCTGCCCCCTCTCACAGTCCGGGAGCCCTCAGGGATGGGAGGCAACCCAGCAATCAGGGGAATGTGATGCCCCCATCACACCTCTGCTGCTGCCACTGCCGGCAGTGCAAGCCTTGGCCGGCCCTGGTTACCTGAGCCTCAGGCCGCCCTGGGCAGCTGGGCAGCCACCATCTAAGGCTTGCCTGCACCTCAGGCCAGCCCTGGGCGGCTGGGGGGCTGAGGGGACTGGGGGACTTTGAAGGCAGGTGCGTGGAGTGGCCAGACCCGCCTGGGGGTGGGCCCGGCCGTACCGCATTCCTGCCACTCCGGTGGGGTTGAGGGGACTGGGTGCTGCCATCTTGTGGCTGTGGGTACTGCCATCTTTGAGGGTGTGGCTGTCAATTAGCATATTCCCTCTTTATTGGCTGTGGGCACCACTATCTTTGTGAGGGTGTGACGGTCAATTAGTATATTCCCTCTTTATTAGATACGATTTTTTTTTTTTTTTCAGAGAGGAAGGGAGAGGGAGAGAAACATCAATGATGAGAATCATTGATTGGCTGCCTCCTGCATGCCCCTTGCTATTGATTGAGCCCACAACCAGGGCATGTGCCCTGACCAGAAATTGAACCATGACTTCTTAGTTCATAGGTCAATGCTCAACCATTGAGCCACACCATCCAGGCAGGATTGGGGTTTTTTAAACTTCAGTTATTTGTGCAACTCCTGTTAGTGATTCTAAAAGAGCTGGTAACAGACATACTAGCAACTAACCAGGATTTTGTCCTTAAAAAGAATTGAAAGATCTTATACTGTATGAGTTCAATGCTACCTATTTTAGGTCTGTGTGCCAAAAAAACACACATTTATTGTACTCCATATGTCTCACATATTTTAACCATTGGATGGTGTGTAATTGGCTAAAGTTTATTGAGCATACACCAGTCGCCATTCTCTAATACTTTCTATTAGATAGAAACAGCTCTCCAGTTATTGTATGAGAAAAAATGAGACCTGGAGAGGGTAAGAAATTTGCCTGGGTCATAATACCAGGAAATGGAAGAGCCGGGATTCAGACCCAGTCATGCCAGCTCCAGCAGCCATCCTCTAACTATTGTTCTGTGCTGGCTGGCCAGAGAGTGAGCCATCTCTGCATAGCGATGTCATGGGAAGGTGTCATGGACGGAGTGGACGGTGTCTGGAAATGCAGGTGGCATACACCCCATAGTTACATGAACATAGACAATAGCATTTAACTAATGGACAAAGTTAATGCGAGGTCTCCATGTATGAGAATACTATGGGGTTAAGCATTTTCAAGATTCTGTGTATGTGTGTGGAGAGAGAGAGAGAGAGAGAGAGAGATTGAATAGGTCTAAGGTAATGTTTAGTTACTGGTCAGAGTTTAGTGTAGGAAACAAAACCCACTGTAGATATCTTGAGAAGAATGGGATTTAATTCAGGGATCGTATGCCTGCAAAATCTCTGGAAGAGTTAGCTGAATGGAACTTAAAAGGCTGCCTCCAGGCTTCTGTGGGTGTCATAAGTACTATTCACCAAGTATTCCCAGCTCTCCATCTTCTGGGAGCACTTTCTAACCCCTCTGTGGTTAGGTGGCACTTGTGACTAGTTCTGACCATTGATTTTTTTAGAGTAAATAACATATATTGCTTCCGGGTCAGAGCATGTAAGTGCCAGCATGATGGCCCTCCACATCCCTTCCCTCTGCCATGGCACCCAGCAAAGATTGGGTTGATGGCTGTTCCAGCAGTCCAGACCCTAGAGCAAAGACACACAAAGCTCAGCCCCTCGGCAATCCACGGTGGGGAAGTATCATACACAGGAAATGAAACTTCGTTGTTCTAAACCACTTAAGATCTTGAGGTTGTTACCCCAGCAGAACCTCACCTATACTGACTAAAGCAGGTTCTGACTTCTAGAATTATAAACTCCCACAGCCACAATTCGGAGGGCAGGAACTATTACTGCCAGTGAGATGTCAGCGAGATGCTGTTTCCATGGCTACCACACTGCCGAAGCCACCGCTTCCTCAGCCCATGACACTAAGAATGAACAGTGAACATGAGTTTGGCTGTTGCCAACATTTCACATATATTGGCAGCACAAAAAGCTCCGGGGGATGGGGAGGAATGGTCTCTTTGCATCCCTTCTACCTTAAAAATATCAAGGTTATCTCCTTGCCAGAGCCTAAATGTCATCCAGAATCCTATTAACCAAAGAGCAGGAGAAGGTGGTTTTTCGCCTCTGGTCCCTGTGATGGAGGTCATGGATGGGAACGTAGAAGGTGATGGAAACAGACACTAAGTACAAAACACAAGCTCTAGCACAAATTCTCACAGTGTGCTCACAGACCCTCAGCATCGGGACCACTGGTGTGCCTACCACCAGAGGCCAAACACACACTGTCAGAATCTCAGCGGCCTGGGCATCTGCTTTTGGACAAGGGCCCCGGGTAATCCTCACACACACTGAAACTGGAGATCTCTATATGAGAGAGAGAGAAACGAGGTCCAAAGCAAAATGGCCCCTACGTGAAAATTACTTTACTATTTTAACACTCCCTACAGGATTCGTGTTTCTTGCATAGTTTGAATTCATATTAAAGTGTGGATCATAAAAGTTAGCTACAGACCTCACAGGAACTGAAACCCACAGAGAACACAGCTCTTGGGAAAGCTTTAATCCAGAAGCCCAATGGGTAGCCCACAGATGTCTTCTTTTATGATATACTATGTATTCTTTTAACATTTGAGATAATGTCTAAGATTTGGGAGATTTCATATAAAAACCCATATATCTGGTTTCTCTTGAAAAATTAGAAGAGCTGACCATTTGGGGCCCACATTCCCAATTGCCACTGGCCCCTCTGGGAGGCAGCGTCCCTGCCCCCACCTCACCTCCAACATACACTCTCCAGTTTGCTGTCTCCTAGAATTCCAGGCTGAGGGTCAATGTCCATTTGGCACCATGCTTGAAGTAAACCTTTCTACTGTAAAGGAAGATTTTTCTTAACTATGTGTCGATCAAAAGTACAGAAACAAACACAGACCAATAAGGCTGTGTGAGTCCTTAGACCTCCCCATTTCATTCATTTTCACTGCCTGCCTGGCCCCTGGGGACACTCTGCCACTCTGGCCTTGGAGTGCTTGGTAGCATTTTTGGGTCCTGAGGACAGTTTGCAGCATGTGATCTAAGCTCCAATCAAGGGGAGCCCCCACCTGGCCACCTGCAGAATAGCACCCTGGAGAGGGGCCATTTTTCTCTTCTGGCATGGGGGCAGGGAGAGGATTCTCTCTCTATACAGGATACCACAGCGCTGTGTGCTGGAGGTAATTAGTTTGGCTCTAAAATTTGCAGTTAAATAAATGTTAATGAACAGCTGTTCCCAATAAACAGGATAAACTGAAATTAATAATTGCAGTATTCATTTAACAAATGAATTACCCGCTTTCTAAATACACGGACATAGCATGTGTGATCTCCTGCCAAGCCAGGCCAGCCTAAAAAAATTAATTTAGTGGCAAGAAAAGGGCAACCTGGGAGCTGTGCCACCCACTCTGAAGGAACCAAGAAAATGGATGACGGCTTTGCTTGCTTTTTCTTTAAAAAGTAAAAATAGCTGACTGACTGTGATCCAAACACCAGGGAGAAGGGAGTCATTTCATTTTGCCAAAGGTGGAACAATGTTGTGCCGAGTGTTTCCCAGGTGTTTCCATGACGACACACTCAGCCTGCCCACCCTCCTGGCTTTTATCGAGGCTACTATTTGCACGCGGATCTTTAAAGAACCCGGCTGCATAGAGTCTCAGATAGGAAACTGCTAGAAACACTAAGTTCTCGGGCAGTGGGAAGGGCGTGAGCTTTGGAGACTCAGATCGAGGCTCAAGTCCTGACTATACCAGTTACCTCAGTTTCCCCATCTGCAGAATGGGAACAACAGTTTCCTCGTGGGATCATGGTGAGCTTGGAAGGAGATTATAGAGGTCAAGCCGTTAGCACAAGTTTAGCCACATAACAGTTGTTCATTATATAATCACTTCCCTCTATGCCACCAAGGAGAAAGCAGACTCCAAGGAACCAGCTTGCACGTGAACTAAACCTCGATCGGCCAGAGCCCATGCATTCACCATCACACAGCCTCCTTCAGGGTGCCAGGCCCTGCTCCTGGCAGGGATGCCACCGTGAACAAGGGCTCTGCCAGGTGGGCCCAACGCACCGCAAACACACGCATGATGCACGAGAGCTCCCAAGTGAGCACCCCGCGGGGACTGGCGGAGGTCACGGGAGAGCGGCGGGGTGACTGGGCCTGGGACAGCAGGAGCGTGGGAGGGAACACCGCCCTGAGAGAGCATGGAACCAACCTGAAGGTGAACCCTAACCTGTCCCGAGCAGATCTCCAGGAAGAGCATTCTAGAGAGAGAACAAAGGTAGAGATCGGAAAGTGGGAGCCTGCCTGGGCACATGCTAGCAAGAAGATCAGTGTAGTCAGAGGGCAGTGACACTATCTGATTTTTTTTTAGAGAGAGAGAGAGGAAGGGAGAGAAAGAGATAGAAACATCAATCCGCTGCCTCCTTAGTGGGGATAGATCGGGCCACCAGGCTTGTACCCTGACCGGAATCGAACCAGCAATCTCTCTGTGCATGGGACAACACTCATCCAATTGAGCCACACTGGCCAGAGCTGATTTTAATTTTTTAAATATATTTTTATTGATTTCAGAGAGGAAGAGAGAAGGAGAGAGAGATAGAAACATCAATGATGAGAGGGAATCATTGATCGGCTGCCTCCTGCACGCCCCCTACTGGGGATCGAGCCCACAAACCCGAGCATGTGCCCTTGACTGGAATCGAACCTGGGACCCTTCAGGCCACAGGCTGATGCTCTATCCACTGAGCCAAACCAGGTAGGGCTGATTTCATTTTTAAAAGGTCACTCTGGGTGCCAAGAGGGACAAAGGCAGGAGGGGGTGAGTTAGGAGGCTCTTGCAGATGGCGGCTTCAACTAGGGTTCTCCAGTCCTTGCCCCAGTCCACCTCTGCCCACGCCAAGGGACCCTCCCACCCCGGGCATCCCCATAGCACACTGTGTTCATTACAAAATACAAGGTCATTACTGACAGGTGCTATAGCAAGAAGTAGGAGCTGGGCCTGGAAGGCGATGACTGGGCTGCACCTAAGAACTTTGTAGCCCCTCTCCATTCACTCTTTGATCTCTGCCCCTCCTCCCAATCCACACACCTTGTTATCAGAGTGCTTTGCATATGGAGGGACTCAACAATGGTTTTTGTTTAAAATGTTAAACTACTGCCCTAACTGGTTTGGCTCAGTGGATAGAGCATTGGCCTGTGGACTGAAGGGTCCCAGGTTCAATTCCGGCCAAGGGCATATGCCAGGGTTGCGGGCTCGACACCCCGTGGGGGAGTGTGCAGAAGGCAGCCGACCAATGATTCTCTCTCGTCATTGATGTTTCTATCTCTCTCTCCCTCTCCCTTCCTCTCTGAAATCAATAAAGAAATGTATTTTTAAAAAATAAATAAAATAAAATGTTAAACTACCATAGGCATATGCACTATTTCAGGATGGATAACAGACTTAGCCTGGTCCGAACCCCAGCCCTCCATGTTCTACCTGTGCGGCCCTGGCCAACTTACCTAACCTCACTCGTGTGTCCGTTTCTCCATTTTTGAAGTGAGAGGATAGTGCCTAGCTATCGAGAAAGGCAACGACAACACAGGGAAAGATCTGTGGATGTGAGCATGTCAAGCATACAGTAAGTGCTCAATAAGTGTTCATGCTTAGTCTTGGCCCTCAGAGGTCTTCTAGTGATTAACACAAATCCTGTTCCACTGGCGACCAAGATGTGGATGCAAAATAGACAGTTACATTCAAAACTAGAAGCAAGGTTTGGGGTAAAATTACTTCATGGACAGGAAGTTGGAAGCATTGGGCCAGGAGGTGACCTTGAAGGTGGAGAGGATGGCGCACTGGTGCCTGGATCCCTGATGGACACCAGGGAGCCACCAGGCCAGCCCTGGACTGTTTGCATCGGGGACTGCATTCCTCGCCTATGCAGCCAGACCTGATCCTGAGTCCTCCGGTAGGAAAATCCAGCCGTCTGCAAAGACACACACAGCACTGCTTTCTGCGATCATCTCTGGGGAAAGCAGGGGAGGGGTGCAATTACAGAGGGAAGTCCACGGAAAATACAGCTCTTCCGTATTTAATGTTTTAGAATTCATTCGTGTATTGGTACAAATCTAAAAACTGATTTTAAAACAAAGGGGAAACACCCACGTTGAGTTAGAGAGGAAGAGGGTCTGGTGAAGCGGCTGGTGGGGCTCAGGGCCTCAGTGGCCACGGAGCTGCTTTCCCCACATCAGGGCTGGGCCGTTCCAGCGCCCACCTCCCCGGGGGGCTCTTCCTAGGACTGTCAGCTGGGCACCCCGTCCAGAGAAACCTCACCGGTGGGCTGACCACCAGGCACCACCGGCAGGCAATAAGCCTGGCTCCTTCCCCATGAAAGGACCCAGCTGAGGCCGCCGCAGGGCTTGGCAGCCATGGAATCACCAGGCCCCAGAAGGGAGAGCAGGTTCAAGCACTGGCCCTGCCAGGGAATTGTTTTCTCTTTCGTGATCGCTGTCCCGAGTCGGGAGGGAGAGGTCAGGGTGTGGCCAATGATGCTGTGTGGTGCGAGTGACGCCAGACAGTCCATCCTGCCCTGGCCCAGGGCCCAGGATTGATGTGTTCTGCTGGTCATAGGTACCCCCTCAGACAGGCATGGGAAGCGAATCAGCCAGGTGTCGGTGGATATGGGCATGTCACTGAGATCTTTAGTCCATATTCAACTCATATGCACCGACTTCAGATTATTTGCGAGAAACCCCAGACAAGTCAACGATGGGGGAACATGGAGAGCGGCCTTTCCTGTTTTCAACACGTCTGTCCTCACCGGTTCCCTGTCCTCACCGGTTCCCTGTCCTCACCGGTTCCCTGTCCTCACCAGTTCCCAGATCTGGCAAACCCCCAGGCCTCAGCAGCCCCACATCCACATCCTCTGTGCCCACCCCTGCAGAGCCTGGATGGGGGACGGGTACCCCTAATTTCAAACAGGCTTCCAACCAGACCAGCAATTCTGCTGTTCCGGAGGAACCGGGTTTATCCTAATTCTCGGCCTTCCACCCTCTGTCCCTGCTACCTACAGGCCCCAATCAAAACACAGGCGCTGCCACCGCCAAATGGAAAACCGTCCCTGTGTCTGCACCCATCTGTCACCTCTGCCTCCTGCCACTGCAGAGGGCCCCTCCTCTTATTTAAGGCCCATCCCCCGCCCCGCCTCCCCAGGATCTGACTTCCTACCCCGTCTCTTCCCAAAGCACCTGCCACTCCTCGGGCTGTTGCCACGTCTCTGGCAAGATCAACCTTCGCTTTGCCTCTGCGTCACTCAGGGAAACAAGGCAGAATGTGGAAAAGGCAAACATTCCCCAAAACCTGGAGCCGGTGTCATTCCCACAGCGGTGGGCTCACCGTGAACACTGATAACAAGTACTTATTACAAGTACTCAACATGTAAGCTGTAGCTTGAAGAGGAATTCTTGTCTACCAGGCAGGTCAGCTCGTACCTCAGGATTTCAAAACAAAAATGTATTATCACCTTGAAAAGTTAATCGCCAGGGAGACTGCATGACTTTCCCTTGAAATATTAAAGCCACTCCACCTTTGTTTTAATATTCTATTCTCCTCCCTTTTATTTATTTTTTAAATATTTTTTATTGATTTCAGGGAGGAAGGGAGAGGGATAGAGAGATAGAAACATCAATAATGGGAGAGAATCCTTGATCGGCTGCCTCCTGCACGCCCCTTTCTGGGGATCCAGCCCCCAATCCAGGCATGTGCCCTGACTAGGAACTGAACTGTGATCTCCTGGTTCATAGGTCAATGCTCAACCACTGAGCCACACCAGTTGGACAACTCTCCTCCCTTTTAAAGAAATACTACAGAAATTTCCTTCTATAAAAACAAGTAAGTCTTGGTCATTTGTAATCCTGGGATTCTATGGGTCTTGGAAGACCACAGGCCAAATTTAAATAACGTGGCAGGGCGTGGGGGCGCTGAAGGATGCTTTAAAAGAAATCAAGCAATATTTCAAATCAGAGCATTTCACAGAGAATCTGGAATGCTTTCTTCTCTTGAAAAAAATCAGAGCACTAGGCAACACTGGGGCTTTCTTCCACAAATAGCCCTCAGCTAGAACCGAGTGCAAGCTGATGCTTTCAGACCTGGAAACCCTCTCCAGGTCTCCACTACCCACACCATCTCCCTAGTTGAATGCACACAGGTCACACCACATTTGTTACCATCTGCAAGGCACATACTTTATTTTACCGCCCTCTGCTGGCAGTTCCACGCAACTGCACACAACTACCAAATTACTCCAGCCTGTTACCACCTGCAAAAAGGTGAGCCACTCAAAACCAAAATTCTCTTTACCCAGATTCCTGGCTCTCCCCCAGCTTCAGATGATACGTATGCAAGAAACGCAAACTGAACTTGACTTTAACAGACCGTGACTTAAAAAGTGAACAGGAATGCCCAACATCAAATACAGATTTCGCTTATGCTTTCAATTTACTTGTGAAGAGAATTCAGAAGTGCTTCATTTACATAACAAAGCTTTATTTTTTTTCCAAAAATAGCTTATAAAATCATTTTTCACCATATTGCTGAATATTATTCAAGCATATTCATTTGGTCCTGAACTTTCCATGAGCTAAACTTCTTGTCACCCATGGCGCTCACACTAGCCATCATGGGAGCCCAAAACAAGACAAGAGGCTCTTTGTCATTGGGCTCCTGCAAAGCGCCACCCTCCCATCCGAGGGAAACCAGCGCCTTCCAGGGTATCCCTATCGGCATGCAAAGGTTTTAGAGCCACTCCAACTTCACACACTCCGGCAGCTCTATTTTGAAAGACATACATTCAATTAGAGAGATTACTGCTTTATTTTTTACCACAATTGTCTTCTCTCCAGTAGATAAAATAGGACTCGAGAGCCAAGCAATTCTTTGATCGCACCTGCAACTTAATCACCCCATTCCCAACTAGCAGCAGCAACAGCCAAAGAATGCAAAATGCCCAATTTTTTGCAGCTGAACTGGAAATCGAACGGTAATTGCCAAGTGCACCTAATCAAACACTCCTATGGAAATACAATACAACCCACAGGTGGGTAAGACTGATCCAAATGAGCAAAAATGGAGAGTATAATTCTTATAGAAATTCTGCTTTCTGCATATCAAGTACATCTTGGGATCCCCCAAAGCTCAGGCCCTTTAAGCAACTACTTAATGTAATAATAGTTTGTCTTTAACACATATTTGCTTACAATGAGTGTCCTTAAACCTTTAAACCACCAGTTTCCTGGGAGTCCCTGAGGCCCTCTCAGGGGGCCCACAAGACCAAAACTATTTTCTAATGATACTAAAATGTGACTTCCTTTCTTGCTCTCCTTCTCTTGTTCATGAGTGTGCGGCAGGGTTTCCTATTGGCTAGCTGACGAGTGAGGCTTCAGGCTGAATGAACAAGCAGATACTGAGCCAGGCACTAGAGAGATCTGCACAAACATAGTCATACCACTCTTCTCACTAATTATCTTTGTTTTAAAAAGTGTAGTTATCTCTTATGAAACTATTACTTAAGGTAACATGTAATGGGTTGATTATTGTTATCTATATATATAAAAGCCTAATATGCTAAGTGTCTGACCATGTGACCATTCGACCAGTGGCTATGACACGCACTGACCACCAGGGGGCAGACACTCCAACAGGTAGGTTAGCTTGCTGCTGGGGTCGAGTCAATCGGGACTGGGCAAGTTGGGCCAGACATGCCCTGGAGCCCTCCCGCCGTCCCTCCCCAGACTCTAAACTATTTCTTCTAATTCCTCTCAATGTCCATGAATCCATGCACCAGGCCTCTAGTTTTAAAATAAACTGTTACATTTTTCTCAGGTTTCGTTTAAAAAAAAAATGTAAATATCTATAGAACCAACATAAACAAAAGCTCTATGGGGTTCTCAATAATGTTTTAAGCGTGTAAAGGGGTCCTCAGACCAAAATGTCTGAAAGCCACTGTTTTAAACAGTCCTCCTGCTGTTGACAAGGTTAAGCAAGCTCTCTGAAAACGGGTTTTATCTTAAATAATTGTTTTTGCATCGCTCATCCAAAGAGTGGGTCAAGGGTTCCGAATTCAGCCCTCAAAGCTCCCAGCAGGCCTCACCATCCCCACCTCCACTTGCCAACCCTACAGCCTTCAGTTGTTCACTGGAGGCATCCCACTCCATTCAACTCGCTCAGCGCGCATATTTTATGGTGATGATCATCATCACAGCCCATCACTTTTTTAATTGGAAGAGCGTTTACCATGTGCCCGGCATGTAGCCTTCATCATCCCCTTAATGAATTAACAAAACTGCTGAGAGCAGTGTCTGGAATGTGGCAAGCCCTCATTAATGTCCGCGATGATGGTGGTGACGCGTGGCTTGCACTAATCCCTGAGGGATCCACTGATATTATTCTCGATTACAGATGAGAAAACTGAGGCACAGAAATGTTACTTGGTCAAGTCCACACAGCCAGTAAATGGCAGAGCTGATCCTCACCCAATTCGAAGTCTTAAGTCCATGAGGCAAACACTTCCGCTCTACTAAGCTGTACACCAGCGTTTCTCCCTCTACCGCGCAGGTGAATCATTTGAGGTTCTCGTTAAATGCAGGTCCTGGTTCAGGAGGTCTGGGGGGGCTGCTGACTCTGCGTTTCTGACAAGCTCCCCAGCAGTGCCCAAGCTGCTGGTCCTTGATCCACATTCTTTAGATTCACCCCTCACAGGCATTTTAAACCATCGTTTAATCTCTGTGTTCATTTTCCTCTATCTATACTCAAATATCCTTTTCCTAATTAAAAGTATTTTTACCCACGTCCTATTCAACAAAAGTTCCTAATCTTTATTCAACCCGTATTTTTGCTTGTGAGTCACCGGCACCCACAAACTGCCTTTGGAATGCCACACTTCATCAGAACAACAACTGGTATTCTGGGTCGTCGCCAGGGGGCGCTGCCAGCTAAGCAATTCTTCCCTCTCACCCGGAGTCTTAGAGTTGTGCAAATGTGCGATTGCATGAACATACTGTTAAAAATGGATGAGAGCCCTAGCCAGCTTAGCTCAGTGGATAGAGCGTTGGCCAGTGGACTCAAGGGTCCCGGGTTCGATTCTGGTCAAGGGCACATGCCGGGTTTGCGGACTTGATCCCCAGTAGGGGGCATGTAGAAGGCAGCCAATCAATGATTCTCTCTCACCATTGATGTTTCTATCTTTCTCTCTCTCTCCCTTCCTGTCTGAAATCAATAAAATAAAAAAATGTTAATTAAAAATAAAAATGGATGAGAACTGGAAAAATAAAATTGCAGGTGGTGGCCAGAAGTATAGGTCTCAAACATAACACAATGGAAATAGCAACAGACATTATTAAGCGTGGCAAAATGAAATAAAAACTATTTGGCCTTAGTGGAGGCCTTATGGCAAAAAAAAACTGTTTAAGAAGGACAAAAATAAAATTTAGGACTTGTCTGATTCCAGGAAATAGATCAAATATGAATTCTAGGGGCAAGTTATTATTGGGGATTTTATAACATTTATTGACTTCACTTCGAGCAGCGCTCTGCCTCATCTTCCCCAAAAGCCACCTCCACACAGCCCAGACCTAGCAGTCTCTTAGGCCACTGCAATACACATACTGCACAGCAAGAAAGTGAGTGCATTCATTTGTGATGGAATCTAGTAGGATCCCATTCAAAATTACATAATGTATATATAATGTTTGTAAATATGCATAAAGAGGTAAATGAAAGGGTGTCTACTCAATATTAAATTATTTTTTTATAGTAAGCAGAGCTTATTATAAGATCCCAGTGAGGAGATGTCTGGATTCTGGTCCATAACATGAGAAATAACCACATCAGAAACACAGACCGTGTCCATTATACACATTCTCACCGCGCACCAGGGCTGGTCCCATACCTCCCAACGATAACTCATTAAGGAGCATGACAGTTGTTGGAAAGAAAGCCTAGTTGGGAAGCAGGTCAACGCTTTGGAGCCAAGAGTCAAAGCCAGACAGCCTGGGTTCAAATTCCAGGCCTGTCACTCACTAGTCATGTTACCTGACTCAGTTACTTCCTGCAAGGAAATGCTCAGAACTGATTGGGGACAGACTCTGAAAGAGTCACATGAAGCACGCAAGGACTTAATACAATCCAATTACCCATGGAATCCTGTGCCCACATAACACAAATACAAAATACTGCAGCAAGACTTAACACCAATTATCCCCGGCGTCATTTGGAGTGTACAGGCAAGGATGGCTTTTTCTAAACAGTAACTGCTAAGGCTACAGAATGTACCCGAGGTAATGGCTTTGGCCTGGCTGAGACAGTGACACGGCAGCCTAAGGACAACCCTCCCTGTCCCTGCACATATACAGAGAACCCTCAGCAGCTGCTTTAAAGCTGTAGACCTATCGACAGCACAGAAGAGTTACTTGTGACATCATATGAAAAGAAAAGGCAAATTTACAATGGCATCTAGGGGGAGCTTTTCAAAATCATAGACATGGATAAAGGGTATTTGAAAATACACAGATAGAGATATCTGAGAGGTATCCCATCTCCCCTTTCCCGTGCAGCCGTCCCTGAGCTTTGAAACTCTCTTCTTGATTCCCCTGTGATTTGTATATCCTAGAGTTTCAGGGAGGCACCTTGAGGGCCTCAGCAATAAGTGATGGGCAGGGTCTCAGAAAGTAGGACCATCATTCCACCCAACACTGCTTCAAACACACAGGCGCCCCATTTACCTGATGCCGATATTGAGCTTCAGCCTCAGATTGAATACATGTGTGGACACCATTGGCCATAACAGTCATTAACCTGCTACTTGCTTTTCCATTTCCCAGGGGATAGTGTTATGTAGCATTATGGATGATCTTTTCACCAAAGCACATGCTATTTCCCCCAAATAGTGGCTTCAAAGACTTGACAGTTCCTTAGTCCCACTTCCTTGATTTTCCCACAATTTCTAGAACAGCTTCATAGATTCTTGCTAAATAATTAAACAGTTCTTTAACTGGGCCATCTATCCTCAATGGAGTTTACCAGGCTCTAACCAACACCCCACACAGTTCCATCAAAGTCTAAGACTCAACGGTCTACAATCTCCCACCAGCGACTCCCGTGACTCCTGTTTTAAATCATCTCCCACCACAAAGGCACCTCCCTTTTAGAAGTATTTTCTAAAGCTTTCAATAACCATTCTTCAAATTATTAATTATCAAATACAGTACTGTGCTCAAAAGTAAAATAGCCACATGGGCCTGGGCTAGACTAGAACATTAGACGTGGAAGAATAAAGAGTTGTGTTGTCCAATGTGAGTATTTCAATTTAAATAATTAAAAAATAAAATTTAAAATTCAGCCCTTCAGTTGTCCTAACCCCAATTGAAGTCCTCAGTAGCCAGGTGTGGCTCGTGGCTACCCTATTGGACAGTGCAGCTACGGACATTCCCATCATCACAGCAAGTTCTACTGGAGAACATTGCTCTAAAGGCCACCGAGTTTATCATTCATGAAGTTTCCTGAAGAACACTCGCCGGGTCGGATGCTATGATCCTGGCTAAATTAATCTGGAAAACTCTGCATCCTAAAACCCCTGCCTTACCTATCAGACTGTTAATATTACAAATCTCCAAGACTCGGACTCCAGCATCAGAGAAATCCGGGTTTGAACCCCAGTTTTGCCACTTATTAGTGATAGGACCTTGAGAAAGTTACTTAATTTCAGGTGTTTTTTTTTTTCTTCATTTGATAAATGGAAACAGAACACCTCGGTATTGTCTTGAGAACAAAATGAGATTAACAGGTGTAAAATTTAGCCAAGTGCTTTGCCATATTAAAGTCTCAACAAATGTAAGCTATAGTAATTATTCTTCTTTAAGTACAGAGAAGTCCTATTCTGCTTTGTTCAGTGCAGCATTTCCCAAATTTACTACCACTAAACTTTTTTAGAATATGTGGGAGACAGCGTAACAGTCCCCCTCCCCTACCTCTGCAAGAGGTCTATGCCCTGATCCTGGAACCTGTGAATATTTGCCTTACGGGGCAGAGGGGACTTGGCAGATATGATTGAGATAAGGATTTTGAGATGGGGAGATTATCCTGTGCCCCAATGTAGTCACAAGGGTCCTTTATATGAGAGAGGCACTAGGGTCAGAGTGGGAGAAGGAGAAGTGACGAGGGAAGCAGAGGTGGGGGGAGGGGAAGATGCGGTGCTGCTGGCTTTGCGGGTGGAGGAAGGGGCCGTGAGTCAGGAGTGGGCGCAGCCTCCGAAGGCTGGAACAGGCAGGGAAGTGGATTCTCCCTAGAGCCTCCAGAAGGAATGCAGCCCGGCCGACACCTTGACTTTAGGGCTTTTCTTCCCCAGGACTGTAAGCTGCTAACTCCGTGGTCCTTATTACAGCAGCAATAGACACTAACACAGGACACCTGAGCACAACTCCCAATGGGAGGCTGACCCGGGGGAAGAGCTGGAACCTGAGCAGAAAGCCAGGGTCTAGATCAGCCCGGCAGCTGGTCAGCTTTGTAACTCCCAGCAAGTCTACACCTCTGGGTGCTTGGGTTTCTTCTACAAAATGATGGCATCATCACCTCCTCCGCCTAATTTTAAAAATGTCTTATGAGGGTAAAGATATACACCTGCTTTGTGAGAATATCTCAAACTTGCCTATTTCAATTCTCAATTGCTACTACTGAGCGAAGAGGTAAAATCATGCATAAGGTAGTTTTAGAAGAAACAATTTAGAATTCCCTCAACTTTCAACAAGGATTTGTGATGAGCGACTGAAAAGTGTTAAATTGTTTTGTTTTGATGCACTCGGCAGAAAAGCCAATCAACAAACGTTCTGTCCACAGGCTGAAGTACGCGTGGCCTTCCCTCCCTGTCAACCCAACATCTTTTCTTTCCAAGAGTCAGAGTATGGTATCTTGTTTGGGGGGGAATGATTGAAAACAATTGTTTTTTACTTTTTTTTCCTCCCAAGAATTAACATGAAAGGCAAACCTATAGCCGGCAAGGGCTGCCTCTCCCAGTTTAGAAAGGAAGGCAAAGTCTGGGACTCCGGGAGGGCCATATACTCTCCTTTCCTAACCGGCCACCACGACTCCAGGTTGGCGAGGGACTCTCACTGAGCAGCCTGCCTGCCTGCGGGCCTGCCTTCCGCTGACTCTTCAGTCCTGGGAGGCTGGACACACGCGTGCGGTGCCGCGCCACCTGCTGGATTTGGGTGGCACTGCACAGAAGCAGCCCGGGAGAGGGGATTACGTCACTAGTCACTCAGGATGGGCAACAATGTGAAAAGATTAAGAACCCAAACCACTGAATTGGACCCTTTAAATGGGAAAACTGTATGATGGCAGGTGAATTATATCTCAATAAAGATGCTTTTTAAAAGAATGGAAGACAGTATTCCACAAGGTGATCGAGGCAATGGAATTTTGATTATTTTAAAAAACAACAACCTACGTTTTTCTCTAAATGATGGCACATGTCACTCAGTAAGGACCCACAGCAAACGGTGGCCCACAAAAACAAGACAGCGTAGCCAGGGATGGGCTTTTATGCCCAAAGCATGATTTTAACCATTCGGGGCCCGAGAGAGAGAGAGAGAGAGAGAGAGAGAGAGAGAGAGAGAGAGAGAGAGAGATGTGAAAAGGGAATGCATCACACTATCGACCACAGCTGTGTTTTGATAGAACCGTGATTTCTTTTTTCAAGCAAGTTGCAAAGTCTACGTAAGCGGGCACCATGCAGCTACCTCCTCGTGTTCTCATCATCCTCTGGCTTTCCAAAGGGCCTTCACACCTACGTCCGGATTTCATCCTCCACAAAGTCAACACATACATTGCTACAAAGGCGAAAACCCGCAGGAAAAGGGTGCAAACCCGCGTGGAGAACAGAAAGCCCCACGCTGGCGGCCGAGACGCGCGGAGCCCAGCTGGTCCTGCTACCAAGGAACCAGGGACCAGGACAGGCCCCTCACACCACCTGAGCACCTGCCACCCCTGGAAAACAAGGTGCCACCCGACTCGCCAAACATCCCCTTCCAGCCCTCACAGTCTCGTCCTTAGGGACGGGGTTCAGATCCCCGGGGCCCCGCCTGCGGCATTTGAAATACACAGGATGGCCATGGCGTCTGGAAACATACTCAGCCACATGGTCAATGGCCCCTGACGTCAGATACAGGACGAAATCAGCACCCGTGTTTCCCAACGAACAGCACAATCCACCCTCCTCCGTCGTCTTCCCTACACGCGGCCTTAAGAGCTACCGACCCAGCAGCAGAGAGGGGGTGGGGGGCGGAGGGGGGCTGTCTTGCAGGAGGGGCCTTTCAGGGGCAGCCGGACCCACTCCACACTTACCTTGGAGATGGGCTCCCTCGCACCGGCAGCCCGAAACCACACTCCGAGGCCAAATCCCAGGGAGACGCCGCTCAGGTAGGCGCGCAGCAAGATATTCCAGGAAAAGAAGGTAACGTCCAACCAAGAGCCCTGGGAAGGGCCGCCCGGCAGAGAAGGAACCCGCGGCCGTGCCCTGCGGCCTTTGGCCAGCTTGCGAGTGGCCGTGAGGGTTGGCAGCGCGACTGCAAACCGAGGGCCCCCGAGCGCTGCCCACGCGGCCGGACGCGCGTGCCCCGCACGCTGAGGGCCCGCAGCTGGTCAGCGGGGCCCCGCCGGGCGCTCCGCCCCCTCCCAGCTCCACCTGCTCGGTTCAGAGGTCAACCCCACAGGCCCGGAGCAAGCCCTGCGGACGCCTCGGATGAGAAGCAGCTATTTTCTGGAGCTGAGTGCCGGGGTCCTGCGGACACGGCGGTGATGAGCCCGAAAGGGCGCCGGGGGAGATGAGCAGGTGGGCGCCTGGCGAGGGCTCGGCTCCCATTTCATCCTCCAGGAAGCCTTTGCCTGACCCTTCCCCGGAGGCTGCCGGTGCGCTCCAGGGGCCCCTCTGCCAGGCGCCAGCAGCCAGGACTCCGGGAGCATTGCCCTGGAACCTTCTCGGTGGGTCATCTCTCCAAGGAGATTGCAGGTCCTCCAGGGAACGGTACCACACAGGCTTCCCAGGGCCGGCGGAGGAGGAAGGGGCTCGCAGCTTTGGACTCCGCGCCGAAGGGCTCACTGAACCGAAACAGAGCAATTCCACCTGCAGTGCCTACCGTCCTAGTCCTCGCCTTCCTCAGTGGGCGGGAGAGCAGACGGCTGGCCGACGCCAACTCTGGGTCAGACCCACGGGGGCCCTCTCCCAACTCTGTCACCTACTGTGTGACCTTCAGCGCCAGGGCACGTTGCTCCGCCTCTCTCTGCTTCAACATCGTCGTCTTTAGAAGGGGTGGTAACAGGACCCTCTCCAGATGCCGTGAGAATTCAATGGGTGGAACACTTCGCACGGAGAGGGGCACTTAGAACTCACTCGATATATGATTATGACAGGCATACCTCCTTTTTTATGCTCCGCAGATGTTACTTTTTAAAAAGTTTTTATTGATTTAAGAGAAAGAGGGAGAGGCAGAGAAACATCAGTGTGAGAGGGAAACATGGATCGGCTGCCTCCTGGGGATTAAGCCCACAACCCAGGCACGTGCCCTGACCAGGAATCAAACTGAGGGCAGATGTTGCATGTTTTACAAATTGAAATCAAGACCATCCACCAGCAAAAAGGACGAAGGCTGGCTTTGCTGCGATACTTTATTGCAGTGGCCTGGACCGGAACCCCATACATCTCCGAGGTTTGCCTGTATCACTCACTCACCTTTCCCTGGAACCGAGCTCTAGGGTAAGCTTTGCCCAGACCTGGCAAGAGGATCACACTTCGCGCTGCTTTTATCAGAAGCCACTTAAAAACTTGGCCACCAATTTGCTTGGTCTGGGTTCTTTTGAAGATGAAGCTGGCTGAAGTCCCTTGTAACTTAAATTGATTTTTTAAGTGTTTGTGGCTCTGATTTCCCCTTTTTATTAATAATCCTTTTGAGTTTGCAGGGGTACCCTTGGCATCCCCACTATGGGTGGTGTCCCTGTCAGGAACAGCAGCCTGGGACCCAGTGGAGACATGTGTGTGTGTGTGTGTGGGCAGGCGGGGGGGGGGGGGGGGGGAGGGGAGGGGGGTGTCCCTATTGCTAGGGCACTGAAATCAGGCATCAGAGGCAACAAATTTCGAGTCTCAGCATTCTGACTCCTTTCTCCCTGCCTAGTACTGCCCTCTGGCTTGGTCCTTCTAAGTCACAATCTCTCCCTGGTTCCTTTTTTATTTTTTTTTATTTTTTAATCACAGTCTCAGAATGCCCCTCTACTGAAGGCTGCTCAGCATTCTAAGAGCAAAGAACGCTGCTCTAACCCGCACCTGATCCGCGGGGCCAAGCTCTCCAGGTGATTCTGGCGCGTGCTTTCGTGCTCTGGTTTCAAGGACCTGCTAGTTCAGCTGTCGTGTTTTCTGAATAACAGGCCGTGGTCAGGATTTTAGAAACAGCTGGTTGAAAATAATTGCCTTGACTGGCTCTAGTGACCCCCCCAGGAACCCACCCCACTTACATACATGTTCTCCTCATTTATCATTTATGGGTATCTGGGGTTTTCTCCATGGAGTGACACTTTGATATTAGACTTGCCAATGAGCAGCCACCATGCGCCCTGCTGCCTGCCATTCAGCCCAGGCCACGTACATTCCATGCAGCTGAGCCAACCTTCTCCCACACTCTGCTCTCAGAAGACAAGCCAGGGGAGGGTCCAGAGGTGTCATTTGACAGTGCCAGCGGCGTACTCATTCCCTATGCAGAAGAGCCAAGGCAAAAAGACACAGAGAAGCTAGCTTCTGCAAGGAGGCGCTGGATGGGAAAGCTGATGCCTGCGGCCGCCTTTGCAGACTCCAACTCCAGCACCATGAACGTGTCCTTTGCTCACCTCCACTTTGCCGGAGGGTACCTGCCCTCTGACTCCAAGGACTGGAGGACCATTGTCCTGGCTCTCCTGGTGGCCGTCTGCCTGGTGGGCTTCGTGGGGAACCTGTGTGTGCTTGGCATCCTCCTTCACAGAGCTTGCAAGGGAAAGCCATCCCTGATCCACTCCCTGATTCTGAATCTCAGCCTGGCGGATCTCTCTCTCCTGCTGTTTTCTGCGCCTGTCCGAGCTACCGCGTACGCCAGAGGTGTTTGGGATCTGGGCTGGTTTGTCTGCAAATCCTCGGACTGGTTCATCCACACGTGCATGGCAGCCAAGAGCCTGACAACCGTCGCAATGGCCAAAGTCTGCTTCATGTACGCAAGGGACCCAGCCAAGCAAGTCAGTATCCACAGCTGCACCATCTGGTCGGTGCTGGCGGCCATCTGGGCCGTGGCTAGCCTGCTACCCCTGCCAGAATGCTTCTTCAGCACCACCAGGCTTCACGCAGGTGTGGAAATGTGCCTCGTGGATGTGCCCGCGGTGGCCGAAGTGTTCATGTCCATCTTCGGTAAGCTCTACCCTCTCCTGGTATTTTGCCTGCCGTTATTCTTTGCCAGCTTTTATTTCTGGAGAGCTTATGGCCAATGCCAGAGACGAGGAATGAAGACCCGACATCTTAGGAACCAGATGCGCTCCAAGCGGCTGACGGTGATGTTGCTCAGCATGGCCATCACCTCAGCTGTCCTGTGGCTCCCTGAGTGGGTAGCCTGGCTGTGGATGTGGCACCTGAAGGCTGGCAGCCCGACCCCACCACAGGGGTTTATAGCCCTGTCTCAAGTCCTGATGTTCTCCATCTCATCAGCAAATCCTCTCATTTTTCTAGTGATGTCAGGGGAGTTCAAGGAAAGCTTGAAAGGCTTATGGAAATGGATGATAACCAAAAAGCACGCAGCTGCCGCAGAGTCTGAGGAACCACCAGCTGGGGACTCGGAGGCCCTTCCTGACAATCTTCCCTCTCCAGAGTCCCCAGTATCCATACCAGAGGAAGAGAAAACGGGCTCTCCTGCCTCCAGAAGAGAGAGGAGCCAGAAGGCAGAGATGCCCATCCTCCCCGATGTAGAGCAGTTCTGGCATGAGAGGGACACAAACCCTTGTGAACAAGACAATGACCCTATCCCCTGGGAGCATGAGGATCAAGAGACGGGAGACTGTGAGAAATGATTAAGTCTCAAAGCAAAACTAGTTGGCGATTATTGTATTTACTTGTACTGCTGCTGACCCATATGGCCGACTTTACCATATAAAACATAAAATTATTACATTTAGGAATTACAAAAATTGCTTCACAGTCTGCATTTTCAAAATGTGCAATTGGGTAAGTAGGACGCCACATTAGCAGCAGTAATTATGTTTCAGAACTAATGCCTGGCTGCCCAAAGGACTGTGTTGTGTGTGTTTCTACCACAGGGACTAGAAGCCCAGCTCTGTGGTCCTGGTTCACAGGGGCTGTCACTGGGTTCTCGCAGGGACCAGCCCTGTGCCGGCTGGAGTGCAGCTGGTCTAACCACGAAGCCTTTCCTTTAGTTTCCTCCTGAGCCTGCTGGCCCTCACTTCCCCTGTCGCATAACCAAAGCTCAAAACCCACATCCACGTAATGCGATTTTCCCTTTAACATGTTAATGTATTTCAATGAGTTACCTTCATTTGCTTAAAATAAGTACATTTACTTGATGAAAACGACTGAAGTTGCAGAATAAGGAACATCACTTATTCTGATTCTGGGCTCATTTCAAATCATAGCCAAGTTTAAGTAAATTCAAACTTCACCTTACACTAAAACCTGCTTTTGTTGATCTTTGTAATGCCACCTCGGTGAGTCTTCAGTTTCTAAGTCTAAGGATTTTAGCAGTTTAGTTATGACATTCTATATTCTGATATGGAGAAAGAACTTTAAAAAACTACCCTTCTCTTCCCAATTATCGATTCTTGCCAAATACAGGAGACAGTTACTCTTCTGCAAGTTGAAATCAATCTGTTCCTTCCAATTTCTCCTTTCTCTCAAGATAAAACTATATAAGCTATGTCTAGTGATATAGTTATCAATTACTGAAGGCAGTAATCAAATATTATAAAAGGAGGATAGAGACAAACTTTCTTGTTAAATGGCATTAAATGTACCCATAACATTGAACTTGAACCCTGCTCAACATTTAAAATGCCTCAGAGTGCTGGGCCAGGAGGGCATATACCGGGGTTGCAGGCTTGATCCCCAGAAGAGGGCGTGCTGGAGGCAGATCAATGATTCTCTCTCATCACTGATGTTTCTCTTTCTCCCTCTCCCTTCTCTGAAATCAATAAAAATATATTTTTAAATGCCTGTTTTTTAAGTTATAAAGATGGTCAAGAGTAACAAGAAAAAAACAACACACAAGGGCAATGCAGAAAAGCAGTAAAATTAAACTTTGCGTTCCCAAACGTCAGTATAACTTGACTGTTCATTTCACAGCAAGTTAAAGCACACCCCAAAAGACATGATTACGATGCATTTCTTCCTCTAGGAAATATAGACATTTACCCATGGTTGTTGCTTACTCTGTAATGGACTCGGGGGTATTCTCACTGAAGGATCCCCGCAGGGGGGAAACTGTCTTTAGGGCAAGCAATGAAGAATTTGAAATACAAAAAATATGCTGTGGATGGAATTTTTATTTTTTGAAAAATGTTCTGTCTGGATTATTTTTTGTTTTTTTTGTTTGTACAAATGGTCATGGTTTATTTTAACACAGAAGATAGGGCTGTTTTTTTTTTTACTTGGTTCATTACAAATTTTATTCTAACGCTCACATGATCAAATTACAATTTAACCTAAGTATCCAAAATATTGTTTTTGTGATAAGATAGTTATACACAGGGATTACCTTTAAGATTGTCTGTGATGAACTATTTGAAGATTTTTATGTACATTATATATAATAAATGTAGTATGTAAGATTCCAGTGTTGAATATTTTAACATACAAAAATAAAAGGCATTGTTTCACTTCAGATAGTCTGGAGAATTAAAGTCTTTGTCTTGAATGCTCCTTTCAAAAATCATTATTTGGCACAATGGGTTTTAGGGGGAGGTCAGACCTTAACACGGTTCTCCGGGTAAATTGAATCATTAATTTTTAAAGAATTTGCTGATAAGCAGCAAATCCAGTTGCAGATATTGAAACTGTAATTACAACAACCCTTTCATTAAGTACCAAACACACATAGTCCTGACTTGATTCCTTAAAGAAATCTGCATAGTAGAGTCTGATTTGCTACTTGGATGAACACTTAATCCCAAATACTTTACCACAAAAGTAGGAAATGAAATATCACCAGACCATTTTCTTCACACTCCCTATTGTGAGAAACAGAAAAATGCTCTGTGGAATTGGAAATGACAAAACACTGCACAAGTTCCACCTTTGCAGGACAGTCATATTTCTATCCTAGTTGTGTTCCTTTTGTCAAACACTTCCGTTTCACTCCTCACAGAACTTAAAAATCACTCAATAAATTTATAAAAATGAACTTCAAAAAAAGAGAAGGGGGAAAAAGATGAAAAAAGTCCTGTTAATTAGCAATTTTACAGGTTAAGACCTTAGTGAAAGAATCCCAGCCAATACATACCGAGTTCATGCAAGTTTTGTGGCTACGTACTAAGTCCAGATGTGAATGTGTCTAAGTGTGTGCTGTGCAGTGCACAGAACATATAAATGCAGACTGTTGGTATGCCCTCTTTTTAGGTTTTGTACAATCACAGTATGTGTAAGATTAACAGACAAAATAATTATCCTATTGACGTATTTTTCTAGACATTTTATTTATGTGGTACACTGACACTAGGAACCTATGAAGGAACGGGACAGAAGGATCTTTGTAAACTGGGCGGTCAAGCTACGCAGAGCAATTGGGAGGCATCCAAGGCGAAGCTCCATGCATGGTGCGCTTGACACACTGAAAGGACGCCGAAAGCATTAACTATCAAATCCTTTCATATAAAAGGCAAGAACAAGAACACAAAAAGCAGCTTCTTGTTATAAAACAGTAAGATATTGCTAAGAGACTGAGCACCAAAATGGTTCTTTACAAATCCCATCCCTTTTATACTGTAAATAATTTATTATAGTCAAGCCTTTCAAAACTATGTGATATCCCAAGACTTAAAGTCAACCTTTTTTTGTACCAAATTACATTTGCTGCTGCTCTTAAGAGCAGGTTTAAAATTTTTTTTTATAAATTATGTAACAATCATATACAATCCACATATAGAAAAAGGGTTCGTTTATTGTAGTTCAAATACATAAACTGAACATTCAACATCTTAAAATTAAACTTTAGAAACAAAAGTTTAACATTCAAACAGGAGTACAGTTTACAGGGAACACCCAAAAAGGTAATCTGTTGTCTAATCCAGAATATTGATAAAGATCACTTAATGGTGAATGTGTTTAACCAGCAGTTCTATTCTGGCCAACATATTAGTTATGACCGTGGCTCCATACCTGAGAAGAAATTCCTAAATAAATCTTCTCTTAGGCTAAACAAGACTTGGCCTATAATTCAGAGGGGATAATCAAAGATCGTAAGTGAACAAATAAAACTAAAATGTTCTTTAGAGACAAAGGTAAAAGTATGTCCATTATAATAATCTTAACCTCTGGAAGATAAGAATTCCATTTTCAGTGTTTTCTCTTTTACCCGCTTTGAAAAACAAAATCAAAACAAACCCCAACCTATGTTTTTTGGGAGTCTGTGGTATTTGTATCTTGCAAGTTCAAACCACAAATGCTCTTATGTCTTGCATGTATAACACTGCTAGAAAGAACGTCACCAAAAGTCACTGACTTCCACACCTCATAAAAGGATGATTTTTAGCTTCAAGATTTTAGATTTACTAGAGACAGCCTATATTTGAGTATGTATGTCAGTCATGCCACACAAAGAAAAGCATAAATATTTCCAAAGTGTTCTCTGTTCAGCAACTGTTCACAAATGCTTCTCCTTCTGTTCGTCAGATGGTTTTGCAATAGTTTGACTAATGCACATACATGTAAAAAACCTGAAAATTGGCTCATGCAAGCATTTTGAAGTAATAGATACCCCCGTGGAAGAGTATGCAGGGTTATTTTGTTGATCGTCGGGTGGGCTCCGACGCTGTGGGAGGGGGCGGAGGGCCCCGGCGGTCCAGGTCATCCACATACGCCACGATCAGTTTCCGCCTCTCCTCTGGCACACAGTCTAGTACTAGATACCGTTTGTCGTTCTGCAAAATTTTTTCTACATCTTTCAGGTGCTGATCAGATTCCTGGATTAGCTTTTTGGATCTGAAATAAGAAAAGAAGTCCAAGAATTACTGACTGCTGTTCACAGGCCTTTCAGATATGAACTGGAAATGTCCATCTAGTTCCTAATTGTGTTTCCACTTTTTAAATTTTTTTTTAAGAAAAATTTCACTGCAGTGGTCACCTTTGTAAGTCGCCTCAGCAAAGACTCCAGGGAGTGAAAGGGCCTCAGAAGCTGAATTACCCTCCCACCCCTACTGGTGGTCCCTCCAGACCAGGGCTGAGGGTGGGTGGGTGAATCTTGCCCGTGCTGTACCTGTTCTGTGGATGAACAGAGGACTTCAGTCTGCGGGGCTGCCAATCCCAGCATCTTTCACAAGCTTTCACTTTCACATCTTTCACTAAATTAACTACAAAAATGTAGAAAGAAGTCTTACTTCACATCTAATTTAAAAGCCCAAGCTGATGCAAAACATTAAGGATCCTGACCAAAAAATCCAATGACAAAGTACCTAAAAACCACACCCTCAGCACTACCTAGCCTCCCGTGCACACACCCTTCATTAAATGCTTCAAATTTTTCTCTTAAAGGAAAAGCTGGAGCATAAACCAACAACGGTTTCCTGCACAGACTACTAACCAATGTCGACTTGTTCTCCTGCTGGGGTGGGGTCGACTGGGCATGCTACAATGAAATCCTGTTTTAAAGCTCCGAGTTTATCATTTAAAATCTTTATTTAAAACTATCCAGCGAACTGCTTTCCTCTGAGGAAAAAATGGTTTTGCTGAGCTTGGATGATTTCAAGCTTCCAAGTGTTCAGCAACACTGAGTAATCTTCAGAGGAGGTGAAGACAACTGACAGTGAAGGATTATTTAAAGTTGGGGCACTTCTAAAAAAGCAGTGAAGTAAAAACAGAAGTTTGTTTAAAAAACTGGATGGGTGGGTAACACAAAATAAGAATTGGCATCTGGGCCCTTTCTTAAAAAAAAAAAATGTAAGGTAGAGATGGGTTGGCTGTCTCTGGTCTTTGATAAAAGTTGGCTTCTTCTTATCCTTAGAAGTTAATAATGTCAACATGTGTGTGAATGCAAAGTATGCCTTGGCCATTCGAGTAAGAACTAGTAAAGACAGGAACTGCAGACATGAAACATTCCATTGCACACACCTATATGTTATAAATTTGGTCTCTTTCAGAAGCGTCCTGAAGTCAGCTTTGGCAGTGATGTATTTGTCTCTGATGTATTCTTCGAACTCTCTTTGTTTTTTCTGAAAAAAGAAAGTAAGATTAGAAAGGAAAAAAAAAAGTACACTAATTCCAAAATTAACGTCATTTATAAAACTGGAAACGTGTAAGTCACATCGTAAACCAGAAAATTCTAAAGAAAAAGGCAGTAAGGTACATTTATTTGTGTTCCTGTAACATTCATTACAATAGAAAACCTGCCATGTACATTTTAAGACAAAAAGAAAGCAAGACTGCAGAACCATATGTTAGTGACAGGTAAAACCTGAGGGCTTGCTATATGCCTCACTGTGCTGAGGGTTTATGAGGCTATTCCTTTTCATCTTCACAAGAACCTCAAGTGGTAGACAGACACTTTTAAGAAATAAAGAAATGTGTATTTCCTATAGACTGTATTTATATCTTCAAGTACAAAAACATTAACGTGGTATACTTTATGAATACACCAACCATAACACTCAGAACTTTAGATATACTGAGCATTTAGCTTTTCTAGTAATTGTTATGATAGGTATAAACTTTTTGGGCTAAAAAAAAAAAAAAAGACTTTATCATCAATTCTAAACAATCAGAAAAGTTAGAAACTGAGACTGGATCTCTCACCTATCAGTCTATCACTCTAACCCAGCCCCGTATATTTTGTGATCCAAACATCCCGAACACAACCTAACAGGGTTTGAAAAGGAAGAATATTAGATCTGTAGGTTTCTGGACTCTACTAAAGAAACCAACTAGGAAAGGAGAATGAATGGTGGGAAGAAAATACAAATAAAAGTCCAAGGTATAAAATGGACTGCAGTAAGCCACACTTTTCTTTTTTTTATGTTTATTTAGTGGAACTCCAAGGTGGTTTTTATTGATTTTTTTTTTTTTTTTTTTGAGAGAAGAGAAGAAGGGAGAGGGAAAGAGAAATAGAAACATCGATGAGAGAGAAACATCACCGATAGGCTGCCTCCTGCATGCCCATAGGGGATTGAGCCCACAATCTGTGCATGTGCCCTGATCAGGAATCGAACTGGTGGCCTCTTGGTTCCTGGGTAGATGCTCAACCGCTGAGTTACATCAGCTGGGCTTATTGATTTTTTTAAAAAAAACAAACACTTTTCTTGACATTGTTCACTATTTCAGACCCCAACTGAGTTTGTTCCTAAACAGGAGTTAGAGAGTACCAGAGTAAGGTTCAGCTTACAAACTTCCCACATGCGCCAATTCCTCCATCCGAGTTCCAGAAGCATGTCAGAACTAGAGATCACGCTGTAATGGACTGAAGGATTCCCTCAGGGGGGAATAAAAAAAAAAGAAGAACACCCAAAACCCTATGGCTTTGTTAAATCTCTAAATCCCAAAATATAGCTTTCACTCCAAGGATTTTTTTTTAAAGTTTCCATTGTGCTGTCTTGTTAATATATTCATGCAAGAAAAAAATATGAACTTAAAATTCAAATTTCTCATACACTTAAAAAGCTCAGACAAAATCCTCTTACCCTGTCACTGGAGGAGAACTTAATGCACCGAGGGTCTTCCTTGATGATTTTTTTTACTTCTTTCCATGTGGATGTTAAGGTAATCTTTAAAAAGACAAGGGAATAAAAACATAAATACGGCTCGCTTTTACTGAGGAGTCAGATTGCAGCATGTATGGCACATAGCACTACTCACTGCCCTGCGAGCTCCCAAGCATTACTGCACTAGTCAGGGACAGGGAAGCAGCTTTCATGCCACAAGAGTTATTTTCATGGACACATTTCCCAAGTGGCCTAAGACAATCACCTGCAAACCCTCTATCTCCAGGCGCAATACCCTAATCAGTGGTCGGCAAACCGAGGATCGCGAGCCACATGCGGCTCTTTGGCCCCTTGAGTGTTCTAACGCCACTTCTTCAAAATAGACTCGGCCAGGCCGAAAACCGACTTCTGCGCCTGGGCCACGAAGTTTCAATCGCACTATACGTGCGCGCCCACACGTGGTATTTTGTGGAAGAGCCACGCTCAAGGGGCCAAAGAGCCGCATGTGGCTCACGAGCCGCGGTTTGCCGACCACTGCCCTAACTTCTGAAGAAACCATTACCTAGAGAGCAGGCCAACAGAAGCAAAACCTGGACAGAAGAGTGTAAACACTGCCAAACAAGGGGGCTATGGTGCCAAATTGAAAATGGGGCAAAAGAAAGAATTTATCAAATCAATTATCAGGAGGGACCAATGATCACACACAGCTAAGGACATTCTGAACAGCCACAGGAGCAGATATGAACTTGAAAACTGCATTAAAAAAAAAAAAAAGAAAGAAAGAAAAAGAAAACTGCACAGAAGTGTCATAAGCCATGAATTCCAGTAATGGATCTAAAGACCATGACACTAAAAATCATACTTTGGGATTAACAAAGATCCATGCAGATTAGAATAGGAAAATTAACTCTTACTGCAGACGTTTCATCCAGAAGTTGCCTAAAGTGCTCCCTCTTCTTTTTGGTAAGTGCTTCAATGTGTTCATTAAAAAGCTTCTCTTTCTCCTCTCTCTCCAACAAGGACCCAGACTCCCAGCGGTGATCTTTCCGGAGGGTCCTCCGAGTGTCTGACCAGGACACATCTGAAGAACGAACCTGAAACAGAGATCTGTATCTAACACCAGACCCACCTGTTCACACTTCAACAAGAAAGGCTCCTTTGTTTAGGAATCATACATTTAAAAAATAGAAGCTGATGGTGACATCACCTTAGTGAATAAGTCACTGAAAATCTGCTTCTTTGGGCCAGAAAACTTACCTCTCAGACCTCACTTAAGCTGTCAAATGTTGGTTTAGAGGTGGAGAAGGAAGAAGAGAAGATATCTCCCACCAACCATGGTCTGTAATCACTTTAATAGTACTTAGGTATTCTATTTAACATCTTACCAACTTCTAGTAGAAGAGATGGATGAATAAAATAGGAAATACATTGTTTTATTGTAGCACCTAGCAGCTCAAGGAAAAAAACAACAAAAAACACTCAACAAATCTTGAGCTAAAATTTGGACTTATCAACTGTATAATGGAAGTGACACTTCCAAGAATAAGCAAGAATTAACTTGGTTAAGAAGACTTGAAAACAGACCACCAGACAGGGCTAGCTGGTTCACCAACCAGCAGAAAGGTATGTTTCAATGCTGGTAATGGCATTAGCAGTTAAGTCACACTGCTGCCAATGCTAAGAAATTTGGAGGCTGAAAAGACAGAAAGGTAAGAAAAAAAAATACAAAAAACACTTATTTAACCAACATTTATCAAGCATCTAAATACGTGTCAGGTAAACACTATGCTTGGCACTGGGAATACAAAATAAATAAGATGCTATCCCTTTCTTTAACGGCTCACTCTTTTTAGGGAAGACAGGCATGGAAGCCAACAACTGCAGTAACATGTAGGGAGCGCTGCAGAAGTCTACGCTGAGCACAGTAATAAAAGCAACAGTAAGATCAGATGTGCCCAGAGGGGCTGGATCAGCCTCAGACAGGTATTTTTGAGTGTGCTCTTGAAGAATGAGGAGGTTTGCCACCATGGTGGGAAGTTTGAAAGCACTCTAGGTGGAAGGACTGGAATGAGCAATGGCAGGATTTGTTAAATATAAGTATGGTTCATTACAGGTTAAGTTCAGCAAGGCTAGAGCCTACCTAATTAGGGGAAAGAGAGGAAACCAAAGCAGGTAAGGTAATATGGGGGGAGGGGAGAGGCAGTCAAGGAATGAAGAGTCTTTTATATTATGCTAAGGAGACTGAATCTGAGGAAGACCTTGACCTTCTGCAAGCACAGGGAAGAGTCACAAAATCAGATCTGCCTTTTACAAAGATTTCTGTTGTTGCCATCAAGATGAATTGGGGGGAAACAGAAGCAGGGAGAGAAATGAGAAAATGACTCCCTACTATCAAAAGAGACAAAGGAAACTAAAAACTGATCAGCAGAAGCAAGGGAAGAAATCTGAAGACTCGACAGGAGTGATCTGAAGAGCCCCACTGACAGAAACTGTCACTTCCATTAAACAGCCCCACTGAAGAGCCCCACTGACAGAAAGATGGTGACAAAAGGGAAAAAACCAATAGAACAGCAGTGTGGTCTGGGGTATTCTCTGTATGGACCTCATACTCTACTTATCTCAACAACCCTGGGTAATGCAGAAGTATTTTCAAGAAAGTTCCAGGGTATCTCCTGGAGTCAGCACCCCCCAAGTCCTACTTCTCATACCATCTATAGAGACAATAACTGGTCATCACAATGATGACGCCAAATCATCAACAAAAAGGGTAAATTAGCCTGGTGATGTGGCCTCAATGGTTGAATCGGGAGGTCACAGTTTGATTCCCAGTCAGGGCACATGCCTAGGTTTCGAGCTCGATCCCCAGTGTGAGGCGTATAGGGGCAGCTGATCAATGATTCTCTCATCGCTGATGTTTCTCCCTCTCTCTCCCACTCCCTTCCTCTCTGAAATAAATAAAAACATATTGAAAAAATAATAAAAATAAAGGGAGGGAGAAACCAAGATGGCAGCATAGGTAAACACCTAAACTGCTGCCTCGCACAACTATTTCAAAACTACAACTAAAAGACAAAATGGACATCATCCAGAACCACAGGAAGGCTGGCTGAGTGGAAATTCTAAAACTAGAAGGAAAGAGAAAAGCACACTGAGACTCACAGGAGCTGCAGAAGGCAGAGGTACAGAGGTGCGCGCGGAGAGGCCTGGCAACTGAGTACATGGCTGGCTTTCTCAAGTGGGAGGGAGATAAAAACTCCCGACTGCGCTGAACTCCAGTTCCAGGCGAGACTCTGGGGACCCAGACTCATTTGGGGAGAAACTGGACTGTATGGCAGTGGGTGAAACTCAAGGGCGGCTTTCTCTCAGAGGTGCTTGCAGCGATTACCGTGGGAGACTGAGACACTGGGGCCTCTTAGGGCAGGGCTGATGGGAAGCCATCGCTGTTGGCTCTGCCCTGAGACTCCGCCCCATCCAAGCTGAGTGCAGAGGCTTTTGCAAGTCTTGTCTCATAAGGGTGTCTCCAGCACAGAAGTTTTCCCAGTGTAGACACTGCTCCTCACAGCCAACTGGCCTGGAGGTCAATTCCTCCCAGTGATACCAACAACAATCAAGGTGTAACTACAACAAGACTGTGCACACAGCCCACAAAGGGGTGCACCAAGAGTGTCCACCTCAGGTAACTGGAGAGGCTGAGCCACTGGGCCCTATAGGACACCTAGCACACAAAGCCACTCTATCAACTCAGGGAAGCAGCCAAAATGCGGAGACAAAGAAACAGGTCACAAATGAAAGAAATGGAGGAAAGCAAAGGACTGGATATAGAGTTCAAAACCACGGTTATAAGGTTTTCCAAGAATTTTCTAGAAAAGGCCAATAAATTTAGCGAGACCCTCAAGGATATAAAAAAGGACCAACTAGAAATTAAGCATACACGGACTGAAATAAAAAATAATATACAGAGATCCAATAGCAGACTAGAGGATCGCAAGAATCAAGTCAAAGTTTTGAAATACAAAGAAGCAAAAAACACTCAACCGGAAAAGCAAAAAGAAAAAAGAGTCCAAAAATATGAAGATAGTGTAAGGAGCCTCTAGGACAACTTCAAGCGTACCAACATCTGAATTATGGGGGTGCCAGAAGAAGAGGGAGAGCAAGATACTGAAAACCTATTTGAAGAAATAATGACAGAAAGCTTCCCCCAGCTGGTGAAAGAAATAGACTTACAAGTCCAGGAAGCGCACAGAACCCCAAACAAAAGGAATCCAAAGAGGACCACACCAAGACACATCATAATTAACCCTTTGCACTCGCTTGCTTTTTTCTCGATTCCTTTATTCTACTCAGGATTTAATTTTTTAAATACCCCAGATTTTACAAAGCGCGGCAGTAGAATAAAAAACTGGAGTTTCTTTTCATACAAACTTATTTATTTGGATTTTTTAATATTTCAAATTATTGATACATTCAAAGAGTATAAAAAGAGCTGCTACCGATGCTAACTGTGTCGAGTCACACTCGACATCCGAGTGCAAGAGGTTAAAGTGCCAAGAGCAAAAAACAAAGAGAGAATATTAAAAGCAGCAAGAGAAAAACAGTTATCTACAAGGGAGCACCCATACGATTGTTAGCTGATTTCTCAACAGAAACTATGCAGGCCAGACGGGAGTGGCAAGAAATATTCAAAGTGATGAATAGCAAGAACCTACAACCAAGATTACTCTACCCAGCAAAGCTATCATTCAAAATTGAAGGTCAGATAAAGAGCTTCACAGATAAGAAAAAGCTAAAGGAGTTCATCACCACCAAACCAGTATTATATGAAATGCTGAAAGGTCTTCTTTAAGAAGAGGAAGAAGAAAAAGGTAAAGATAAAAATTATGAACAACAAATACATATCTATCAACAAGTGAATCTAAAAATCAAGTGAATAAAAAATCTGATGAACAGAATAAACTAGTGAATATAATAGAATCAGGCGCACAGAAAGGGAGTGGACTGACAATTCTCGGGGGGAAATGGGTGTGGGGGTGCGGGAAGAGACTAGACAAAAATCGTACACCTATGGATGAGGACAGTGGGGGGGGTGGGGGAAGGGCAGAGGGTGGGGTGGGAACCGGGTGGAGGGGAGCTATGGGGGGGGGGGGGAAAGAAGAACAATTGTAATAATCTGAACAATAAAGATTCATTAAAAAAATAAAATAAAATAAATAAAATAAAATAAAATAAAATAAAATAAAATAAAATAAAATAAAGGGTAAATTATGCCCTGGCCAGGGTGGCTCAAATGGTTGGAGCCTTGTCCCAAGCAGTAGAAGGTCCTGGGTTCGATTCTCAGTCAGGGCATGCACTCAAGTTGTGGGTTCCATCCCTGGTCTGGGTGTGTACAGGAGGCAACCGATCAATGTCTATCTCTTTTTCTCTCTCTTTCTCCCTCCTTCTCTAAAATTTAAAAAAAAAAAATTTTTAAGAGATAAATTCTGTTCAGCACACTTGTTTCTTACTATGGCCTATAAGTGTGACTTTAAGTTGACTTACCAAGACCAATAAAAATAAAGCTTTGACACTAAAAGATTATGAATTTTCATATAAATAAATGATCTCACTTCTGAAAATGTTAAATACTAGCGTTTGCCTGTTCCAACAGGGCTAATACCAAGCACTCAATTTTAAAACAGTTTATAAATAACTTACCAAATTGTATCTGTCACAGTCAATTTAAAGAATATTAAAATGTTCACTATGAGGTAATGTAATGGATTTCTAACATCCAGTACTTTAGAGCAAAAACAGTGAAAGAGCAATAAATACCATGTCAGACAGAAGTGCCTTGAAGTTCTGGATAGCTTCTTCCCGTTTGTGCTGCTCTCTCTCTCGATCTATTTCTTTCGTTTGTTCGGACCGAGCCTTCTGAACCTCTCTTTCTCGTTCCCTAAGGCTAGCCTCAATGCGGGCTTGCCTTTCAAGCTCCTTTTCTTTTTCTGAGTCTAAATTCTGTAAAAGTGAAATTACATTATCCTTTTTACCAACTGTATCAAAATGTTCCCACATAAAAACTAAGTTTTTCAAATACAAAATTTTAAACCTACCAAGAATACTGTATATCTAAACACTGTACCCCATTTCCAAATCAACTACTAGATTCTTATATTAAGAATATAAACAAGAAAAATGCCAAACCCCCAAACAGCAGCGAACACCATTATAATGCAATTAAGGATTTTATTATTCCACTAGTGGCCCGGTGCACGAAATTCGTGCACATTAAAAGGGGATTAGAGGAAATATTTTAATATTGCTATTTGCCCTTTCTCTATAATAGAAGTGTCAGAGATGAAAGAAAATTAGTAAAATGAAATGAAAATCTTCCTCCTGTCAGAGTCTGGGGAGCACCACAGGACCCAGAGTCAAGTCCCCGCCCACCCACGTGCACCTCAAAATCGCACGAGACCCAGACCCGGCTGGCACCCCCTGACTGGGCTAGATCCAGACCCGGCTGGTCCCACCCTTGTCAAGCTCTGCCGAGCAGCGGGGGGAGGAGGGGCGCAGCCTCAGGTCCCCTGGCCCGGCACCAGGGCGGGGGGCATGGCCTGAGGTCCCCTGGCCTGTCGCCGGGACGGGGGGGAGCAGCCGGAGGTACACCGGCCCAGCACCAGGGCGGGGGGGGGCGCACCTTGAGGTCCCCCATCAAGCCCTGCCAGGCGGGGGGAGCAGCCTTAGGTCCCCTGGCCCAGTGCTGGGGCGGGGGCAGCAGCCTGAGGTCCCCCATCAAGCCCTGCCGGGAGGGGGCGTGGCCTGAGGTCCCCTGGCCTGGCTGCTGCAGGTGCAGCCATCTTTGTGGTGGGGTGACGGTCAATTTGCATATCCCCGCTTTATTATATAGGATGGTTAAAGGACAAGCAGCCCAATGGTTACCTTGGCTATTTTTTCAATATACTGTTTGAAAAGGTCTTCTCTCATTGATGAACTGTCCACTGCTTTGTAACGTGGATCGCTTTCTACTTTGTCTTTTACTTTGCTCCATCGAGACTGACTATCCAGGTGATGATTAGATAATAATTCAAAGAAATCCGATTTAATCTACATTTCAAAACAAGATGAAGGAAAAAAATGAGAAATTCCTCATATCTAAATTTTACAACTAAAAAAAAAAGTTCATTTACCTTAAAAATAAGACTAACTTTTTAAATGCACTTACTCAGGATACAATAAGTTTTAGTAAAAGAGGATATCAGAATTACTCTTTCATGAAATATAAAAATCAACACACATAGAGGCTATCATTTTAAATATACCAAATCCAAGATAAATCATGTTCTTTAATAAAATTATTCAAATATAGAGAAAAACTTTTTATGTTGTTTATAATATTTGATCTCAGAACTGCTATATTTCATAAGGAATGTGAATTTGAATTTACTTTTAGCAAAGAATCAGCTTTAAACTATAGTAAAATACTTTAACATAAAGCTGGTAAGAATGCTTTATTTTAGAAAGTAGATGAATAAAATTTTTGTTTGTTAAAACTAATAGAAGGATTTAGAAACAGTTGAGCACAAATAGCAAGTCTTATTTATTACAAACCTGAAACTATCAAATATCTAAAAACAAAAAAATAAGTTCAATTTCTATGTTTTTTAAAAAAGGGCAAGGTATTTTTAACCTTATATATAAGAAAATTATAGAATTTCTGTTGGTCATAATTAATTAATCATTACTAAAAAAAACTGCATTCAGATTTTCTATACTTTTTAGCTATTAAACATGTATGCCTTCACCATTATACAACTCAGAATATGTGTCAACAAAGTAACATACTTAACAACTGAAGTACCAAGTTAGTAACATTATATCAAAGGTATTATAGTATCAAAATATGCAATACTTAGAAACCCTATCTCAAACTGTATTTATATATATATTTTTTAAAATAGGGAAAGAAAGAGATAAATGAGGCATTTATTTTATGATCCTTTGATGATCTGTTTTAAAATTAGGCTCATCTAAATTATTTTGTGCTCCTCCCAGGAAAGATATCAAGATAGCCGAAGGCCTTTCAGCAGAGGATTTTGACCATGTCAAGTACCTCTCCTCCTCATAGAGATTAAGCATGCTGCCTTCCCTCCAGACCAAGGGAATGATAAATTAGGAATGGAATCAGAATTTTAAATGTGTGAGCACAAAATAAATAATCATTCTTTCTGCCTATTCCAACCCTCTCATTTCCTCCTATAATAGGATTGAAAGGGAGGTTTATGTCCTTTCTGGAAAACACTTGTAAGATTATAAGAAATCGTTTCTACATTAGAGAATTTTTAAAAAGACAAGAACTAATCAGCTGTGGATTTCAGTAGTGGCTCTTGGCTTTGTTTGGATCATAAACCCAGCATTTGCAGTGATAAAGAAACCACTTGATGTAGTGATATAACATAAATTTACTGTTCATCTTGTCTACTTTGTATCTGAGATGATAAACACCAAATTCCTAGATGCACGTTATAACTAGAAGGCAAAATTTATAAAATTCATGCTAAATAGACACGCAAGCTGTAGCAAACAGGAATCTTTCTAAGCCACAGGAATTTACATGAAGTTAAAATCATTTTCAAATATTAAAAACAAAGCCTATAACGTCAAAATCATCAAAGTTTTTTAAATGTGTGATATATAGCCAAAGTAAACTTTAACTAAAACTTTATTTCCAAATATGAAAGTGCCTTCCCATCTAAGCTGTTTAATAGGGAAAAATAGTCTCTTTAACCTTACGATGTACTGTAATAAAAATATTTAAATTGTTCAGCAGGAAATTTGAAATAGAAGAGAGAGAAAATGCCAATTTCATAAAAAGACTTAACTCCATTATGTATGAATTCAAATGTGTTGTTCCAAAAAGTAAATTATTTGAACCACAATTTTATAAAAATTGGCTACAGTAATAAGTAAATTATAATAAACAAAAATGTGAGGGTAGCTACTGGGGCAGGCGAGCGCACCTAATAAAAATAGAGTTTGGGGGCATTTTTTAATAAAATTGAAAATTACCATTGAAGGCTACATGAAAATAATTGTAACCTTTAGCTTGAAAATGCCTACTGAAGGAAAACACAGTATTTCACCAAAAGTCAATGTCCTTCACAGGCTTTTGGCTCAGCAAGTAATTACCTTTAAATTTTTACTATGCAGCTACAGATTCGATTAGAGAATCCAAAGAACAAAGAAAAATTCCAACATATCAGCATGATACTGGTACTGATCTTACTCTTCAATTACACAGTTAAAATGTGATTTTAAAAAACTGTATAGACAATATACTTTATAAGAATCTACAGTGAAAGTCATGAAGAATGTGATAAAACTTCATTAACCAACCACTTCTCAGAATGTGAATTTAATAATACTATATTTAAACTCTTACTTTAAAGATTTCTGCTTTCATGGCCTAGTGAGTAATTGATTATGCATCCTTTAAGCTAGCTGAGAAAGTTTTACTTTATTTTAAAATTTAGTAATGGTACAAAACCAAACCTATAATTTAAAGAATTAAAATTTTACAACCAGAAGAAAATAAAGCTGAATATATTAGGGTTATTTAGAAGTAATGTCTATTTAATTTCTTATTTTAATTAATACATTCTGGGCACAACTGTCATCACTTTATAAGGAAAAAGACTAAAAAAATGTAAAGTACCGGAACTGCGGGAGGCTAAAGTCACCACACAGAGAGATACCAATTCTTTCCTCACTAGAGAATCTCATAATACTTTGCGTATCCATGATTGACAGCTGTCAGACTGAACTGATTGACAGGCCGCACAGCAAAAAACTGTAAAGTCTAACCACTTGTTATAAAACAGAATACATAAAATAGTTACATAAAAAAGTGTTTAGGGAAAAAAAATTAGTTACAAATGCAGAGAGAAAAACATTCAGTTTGTATAAAAGCAATCATATAAATCATACAATATCAATCATCTATTTACTTGATTTTCCTTAATCAAATAAGTTATAACTAAAAGTCAAAAGTAGCAAACAATTCATTAACATGTTTCTAACACAACACATAAAATGTTTAAGTAGAATCCAATTTTGCACATTTTCTCTGCAAAGCATAATCGCTTTACAAAAAAATATTAATACTGAAATAATTTTGGAAAAATATACTTTTGAAACCAAATAAATCAGGAAATTTCAGATTATTTCTGAAAAAAAGTAATTTCATCTAATACCATTGCTATTTTCACTGAAAGAGACTTCTTCCCAACAAGAGTGGTATTACCTCTCTAACAACATTTAATAGAATTTGTAGTATTTTAACTTCCTGGAACAAGAAGCAATTCTAAAGGTCAAGAATGATTAGGCTTCAGAGGTTTTCCTCCATGCACAAAGCATACAGGGACACTAAGGGCAGTGGCTGCTTGTTTTGATGGCTCACACACCACTGGTGCCATCTCCCTACCGTCGGCCTCCCCAGTGGTGAGCTCCTCTCCACTCCCAACACTGCTATCAAATGACATTTGAAGTTCATTAATCTTTAATAGCTGACCTTTAATTCTGATAAGCAATAATTTATATGTAAGACATGTTTACTAAAAGATTAGAAAGTCACTAAAATGCTTTTAGAGGGCAAAAAAGATGAAGAAGGCTCTGAAACTTAAATGTTACCACCTATAAAGAATCTTGGAATCTTAGCAGGCACTTAGCTGGCCAGTGAACAGATAAGCCTAACAAACAGTTCTGGGTTTACCGGGCATCTCAGTATTAATAAAATTTAAAGCAACTCTTTGTAGTTTAGTGAAGCTACTAAAATAAGCATTATGGAAAGTGATAGAACATACACATATAAACAATTATCAAAGTCAATTTAAAAGGCTAAACAGTAAATGTGGGTCCTGTTACTACTTTTGCTCATGAATGAGACAAGAAACACAGCACCAGCTCAGTGCCTCCCTATTCGCACTCCCATCAATCACAGCACTGGAACGAAAACCATCTTACCTTCTCACCTCTGGTCTTCGAATCTTCTTTCTCTTTTTTTCTTGCAGCTGCCACAAATTCATTAAACAAGGCTTCTCGATCTTTCATCTTTTCAATTGCTTTGAATCTTGAATCTTTAGCATGCTTGGCTGCAAATTCACTAAAAGTTGCTCTGTAACAAAATGGCAAGTGTGCTAACTTTGACAGAGCTATTTCTGCTTGTAGAAAGGTATAGCAGAAGATACCATTTTTCCAGCAAGAATGTGTGCCAAAGAGACACTGAGTCCCAATATCTGCTTAAACACTGAACAATGAGCTACAGAAAGGAGTACAAAGGGCTAAAGGGTGAAATGTGGTTAGAGATCTGTTTACTATCAGAATGGTGGTAGAAAGATCCACACATCAGAGAGCAAAGAATGTGTGGGCTTCAAGAGACTTAACCTAGTTCCTTCCTAAGAGGAGGCCGAGTCCTGCTTCTAGCCATGATGGAATACCTTTTATTGAATTAGCTCTTCTTCCATAAGCAACTATAAAATAGGACAAAATACACAAGGCAACTGATTTCACACAGCGGACAACAGGTAGAATAAAGCTGAGGTAAGCCCCATTGCCCTCTGCCTTGGGTCAATTTCCAAGGTACTGAGAGCTAGTGTTCAAGCAGAGTACAATGGTCCCAATAAGCTAGAAACAGCAAAGATCAGAGTTTGGGTGCTAAATGCCAGAGAAAGAACATCACATAGGATTCCCCATGAGTACCCAGCCAAGGCCAAGCTGTACATAGCAGAGCAAAAGAGAGAGGCTAGAGACTGAGAAGTGCTCTCTCTCTCTCTCTCACTCTCTCTCTCTGTCCCCCCTCCTCCCTCCTTCATCCCTTCCACTCTAAAAAAAAAAAAAAAAAAAATTCACAAGGGAGACAAAGTTGGAAGGTTAAGAAAACTATTTTTCAGTTTCTGAGATCCACACTAACAAAGCATAAAATCAAACCTAAAATTTCTGTCATGCGCCAATAATTGAACTGCCTGCTAAAACAAGAATTCATACTCTTCAGAGAAAAATAACACACTCGAGCCTCTACCCGTTATTCACAATTTCCAATATTCAATTAAAAATCACTAAACAGCCCCTGCTGGTTTGGCTCAGTTGATTGGAGCGTCATCCTGTATACCAAAAGTTTGCGGGTTTGATTCCCAGTTGGGGCGTATACAGTAGGTAACAGATCAATGTTTCTTTTCCCCCTCCTCTGTCCCCACCCCCATTCCTCTTCCCCTCTCTCTAAACTCAATAAACATATCCTCAAGTGAGGATTAAACAACAACAAAAAATCACTAAACATACAGGTTTCTTTGTATGTGATCCATAGAAAAAAAAACTTAAAAGCCAATAGAAGCCAAACCCAAGATACCCAGATGTTTTAAACAGACAAACTAATTATACTGAAAGAATTATAAGGAGGTTCTAAGAGTTGAAAACATGGTCAATGAACAAATAGAGAGTCTGAGCAGAGATATGGAAAATATAAAAAAGAAACTGAGAGGAAAAGTTAACTTGATGGGCTTAACATGAGAGTAGAGATAATAGTCAATAACTAGAAGTTAGAGCAGTAACAATGATCTCATCAGAAGAGGACAGTATAGAAAAAATATTGCAGGGAGGGGAGAACAGTCTCAGAAGCATGTGAGATAATAACACTTTGATATATGTATAATTAGAATCTTAAAAGAGAAAAAAGTGAATCGGGGCAGAAAAAATACTGACTAAGACTTCCCAAATTTAATGAAAACCAAAAATGGATTGATCCAAAAAGCTAAGCAAACACCAAGCAGGCTAAATACAAAGATGAAGTGAATGAGCGCTAATGAAGGTAGGTATAAAAAATAAGTTTCTCCATGATAAAAAGTATTTTCAAAGCTTTCAAACATATTTTAGTATTTGAAGCTTTTACCTTATATAAGAATTTGCTCTTATAATAAACATTCCCATATTTAGAATGTTTTTAGAGGGGGGAAAATAAAGCAAATTAAACAAAGATTACAGACTTTAATTATAAAGAAAAAACTGGCTGGTTAACTTCAGAATCTAAAACATCAACTGAAGATTTACCACTCAGAGCTAACATTTGCTATTTTTAAGCACTGCTAACCAAAGTCAGATTCTGATAATCTTTTATATGGAACTGACATTACTATAATGTCATCAATTCAACATTTTTAACAAAAGGATATATTATAAACCTGGTTTGAACAATGGATATATAACCATAATGAAATTCTAAGGTAAAATAAAAGTGTATCCCAGAAAAGGCATAGCGTATAGTCCATTACATATATTTTTCTCTTCATGATAAATCAAGCATCTTGCTTTATAATTTTAGAAAAAGCAATACTATGATTAAAGAATAAACCTTTTTAAATATGTAAAATTAACGAAAACTCGGTTATTTTACACTTATTTATATTGCTTGTAAGTAAAATAATTAATATGTTTTACCAGAACAGACTAAAATGAAGTTTTAACATTAAGTTCCCATGGAAATGTTTTTATTTGACTCATCTCTTAACTCTAAAAAGCACTACTTTCTAACAGACAATTGAAGAGGCAGAAAAACTGCTGTTGATTTGGATGAAGGAAAAGCAGTTAGCCAGTGACAGCCATTTCAGAGGCAGTGATATATGAGTAAGAGTTTTTGGGTTTTTGTGGAGTTTTTTGAGGAGGAGAGGGGTGGAGTGGTTGGTGGTAAGGGATTGGGAAAATTACAATGATCTAGAGTTGACCTGAAATCTCTATTTATAAAGAAAAGAGACATAGAAGAGATAGGCACTAAAGTTAAGTAATTATCCCGTCATTCTTTTCCTTGTAACAAACTCCAGTGCTTTATATCTACAGACTCTACTAAAGAATTCTGTGGCACTAGTCTTTTTTCCAAATCAAAGAGAAATTTAGATCAGTGGACAGTATTCCTCATTTTCTGCTACTTCATCAAAATTGGTCCTAATCTTTGTGCTAGCATTAAATGTAATGATATAGCAATACATCACAATTAGCCAAGTGCTAAAATTTCTAATTATGTGCCTGATGGCTTTATTTTCTGAAAGTTAATTCCGATCAATAACAATTCTATCTGCTCCAAAAGAACATCAGGAGGGTGCTGAGATAAAGCAAGACTCCATTCTTCAAACCCACAAAAAGAAAACACGTTTGGAGTCTCAATTATTCCCAGGATCCATAAAGGGTTTTAATAAATAGTTATGTTTTGCTGAATCATTTGAAAATAAGCTATAGATACTACGGGACTCCATCTATAAATATTTCAGCATGCATCTCTTGAGTAAATCCTTTTGCTCCCTAACCACAATACTCAAGAAAATTACTAATTCTCTAATTATCCTGTATTAACAGTCCAAATTTCCTCAACTGCCTCCAAAAATGTTCTTTACAACCCAGTCTCAACTACTGTGAGCCACGAACTCACCCTTTGGATTAAGAAAAAGCCGATTCCCACTGGAGAGTCTGAAGCTCTAGCACCCCTGAAGAGTACCGCAAGCTTCACAGCCACAACCCCTCTGCGGGCTTTACTTTCTGACGTCTGTGTTAATGCCACAGGAGTGTGCTCTTCACATTTCAAATATAAATTGTAATCCCAAGTGTACTTTCTCAAACAGCACACTCCACTGACAAAAATAACTGTTTAAACAAGATGAACTTTTATAAAAAGTGCCACTTACATATAAGCACAACCAACAGACTCAAGACACTGGGGACAGGGGACGAGGGCAAGTACCGGGGGGTAGGGGTGGCCGGGGGGAGGTCAGTGAGGGAAAAATAAATAAGTAAGTAAGTAAGTAAATAAATAAATAAATAAAATTAGAAGAAGAAGGGGAAAAAAGTGCCACTAAACTGAGACTCCCTGAATCTGCCCTAGAGTTTTAGAAATGCTCCATGTTCTGAGGTGTTCACACCACCTACCACCACATCTAAGGCATAAATAAGAAAGTAATTGTCCCTGCCTGGACTCTTTGGTGTAACACTGGAATCTAGTTGAAATCCCACATTCACTTGGGCAAGTTACCTAACTTATGTCTTACTTTCCTTATCTGTAAAATAGGTATGATAGGGGTACCTAAATCATATTGGTTGTTTTAAAGATTGAATGAGATAATATGTGTGTGTTGTGTGTATACTTACATACACACACAAGCACTTTATACATATACACACACACACGTATCTTTAAGCACATAAAAAATAACCAATACTTGATGCTATTATAATGCTAGGGACATAAGATTAAAATGTCTCATTTTCTTCAGCCCATTACATATTAACAATTAGTTGAAGACATAGGACAAAACCATAATCTAGATACTTAGAAAACTGAAAGGTCCCTTCACCACTTCAATCAAAATAATGTCCCTGTTCTGCAATTTATTGTATGTAAAACTAAGAAGACAGGGACATCTTTTCTATGATTTTCCAGTTTTTATAGAAGAAAACTTGTTCCCACAGGAAAACATATAAAACAAAAGTGCCCTTCTGAAAACCAATGCCTCTCAGAGCGCTCCAGGGATTCCTCAAGGAAATACATTAGGAATGAACATTAGAAAGACAGAAACCAATGATCAAATAAGCTTTCCATATCCAAATCTCCAAAAGACCTTTTATATATTTATAATTTTTTAGCTGATCTTAAGAGAACACACACACATATTTTGATAGTTGACAGTAATGAACCACATACCTTGGATTAAATTTTGCTTCTTCCATCATTTTTTTGAAATCTTCCTTGGCTTGCATTATTTTGTTTTTCTTTTCCCTGCGTTCTTCCTCTGCCCTGGTCTTTACATACTGATCAAAAACCTATCACAAAAATAAACCAATTTGACAAGTTAGTCTTTCATATAGGTAATTTAACTACCAAACTATGGAATCTATTTAAAAAAACCAACACACTAAGTCCCTATCTAGGTCCAATCTATAATAAGAAAATATAGGTGACTCAAGTATATGCAGATTATCTCTAGCAAATCTCATTTTAAAGCTTCAGCTGACATGACAGTATTACAGAAGTATACAGCCCTCTGCGTAGGCTTTCAGAATAAAGTTAAAAGCCTCTTTAATCTTAATTTTTCCTGATTACAAATTGAATACATGTTTATTAAAAAAATTTCAAGCAATTTATAAATGTTTAAGAGAAATAACAATCCTCCCAAATCCCTTCTAGGTAAAACATTAACAGTATGGAATCCATAGTTTAATTTTATTTCTGTGCTTCTCTTTAAAATTTTCACCAAAATAACCATGCCTTACATCTATTGTATAATATTTTTCCCCACTTAATAATGTATAGTCAAGTATAAACTGAATATACACATCTATTTCCTGCCTTTGACAAATACTAATGACAGTAGAGGAATTCCTTTTTTAAAGTCACAAGAACAGGAAAACGAAAAAAACTCTGGAAGATGAAAAGATGGACAAGTGGTAAAGGATTTGGCAGACAGAAGAAAGTGGACCCTAAACCAGCAGACAAGAAAACAAAGGAATTAATGAAAAACAATCTCTTAAAGACCAAGAATTTACCAACTTTGATTAAAATCACTAGATAATCAAAAGAAAAACAGGAAATATTTTTTTAAGTTCTTAGTTTATTAATCCTCTTATGAAAAAAGTACACAATCACCACAGATAAAGCCACTGAAGAATCTTTGCTCCTTCTTGTCCCATCTCCAGCTCACTTGTTGCAGCACCAACATTGGCCTTTGCTGTCCCCCTGACTTCCTTCCTTCTGTTCTTGCGTTACTTTGTTTTCCTGAGATCTTCTTCTCATACAGTTCATGTCTTACAAGTCTATGTTTTGGTTCATTTTTCTTTGCATAATTCAAGGAATCATAAATCATGACAAAGCCAGTTGTCTTGCCACCACCAAAATGGGTTCTAAATCTATACACATAGATGACATCTGGTGTGGTCTTACACATTTTGGCTAGTTTTTCCTGAATTTCTGTCTTGGGTACCGTTGTCTTCCCCAGGTGAAGGATGGCAATGGCCATTTGTTTCTGCTGAAATAGTCTGTCATGCATGAACTTCTTGGTTCGGATACTTACTCTGTCATTCATGATGAGGCCGATCTTCAAGCAGCCAGGGAGGAAAAAGGAACTTTTTAAAAAAAAAAAAAAAAAAAAGAGAATCCTCAACAGCTCAGGAATTAGTGGTACCAGACACACATGGAAGTGAGTGGGGGTACCGCCACAATAAGGCTATTTAGGAGGTGGTACAATCACTAGGTTCCCCCCACCTCACCAAGTTTACGTTATCTGGGGGCACTGCCACTACTGAACTTCAGTAAAAGGCAAGTGCTTATTACCTAAGGCAAGTGCTTACTCCTAGGGCAGTGGGCGGCAAACTCAGTCAACAGAGCAAAATATCAACAGTACAACGATTGAAATTTCTTTTGAGAGCCAAATTTTTTAAACTTAAACTTCTTCTAACGCCACTTCTTCAAAATAGACTCGCCCAGGCCATGGTATTTTGTGGAAGAGCCACACTCAAGGGGCCAAAGAGCCGCATGTGGCTCACAAGCCGCAGTTTGTCAACCACGGTCCTAGGGCAATATAATCAAAAGAAATCAATCTCTCTCTCTCTCTCTCTCTCTCTCTCTCTCTCTCTCTCTCTCTCTCTCCCCCCTGCCCTTCTCCCTCCCTCCCACTCTACCTAAAATCAATGGAAAAATATCCTCAGGGTGAGGATTAACTAAAAAAAAAAAAATCCAGTCAAAAGAAGGAAGCATTTCCCTGAGCTCTGTGAGTTGTTATGGCAAATTAATAAACCTGAAGAGAGGGTCATGGGAACCCTTGAAATGCAGCCAAGATAAAGAGACCTACTACTTGTGACTGGTGTCTTGTAGGACTGAGACCTTAATCTGTGAGATCTGATGCTAACTCCTCGTAGACAGTGTCAGAATTCAATTTAATTGCAGGACACCACGCTGGTGCTGGAGAACTGGTTGGTTCAGGGAAAAAATGTACACATTTGATGTCCAAGTATTCAGTGTATAGGGGAATAGTTTTTCCTTTTCAATAGGTCTCCATTATTTGATTCTTACATCAATATAATACAACTTATAATTTGATACTGATTCAGTAAACAGTGGCCTAGATGGACAATTGACAATCATGAGTAATTATAGTGGTAATGTATTACCATACTATAACACTGTCACTCATACAACTCTGAACAATATGTACTTTATGAAAATACTTTTATTTTAAATTTTGAAATGTTAGCATAACTTCGCCCTAAACCAGAGCTTAACATCCTGTACAGAAATGGTCTGGTTATTTTCTAAAAATGTCACACATTTTAATCTGTCAAAACAAAACTGTGCCTAATCAGGTGGGGGGAAATGGATACAAAGACACTTTGCTTGGGGTGGATAGGCGCACAATGCAGTGTGCAGATGATGTTTTGCTGAGTTGTACACTTGAAACCTGTATGGTTTTTTGAACTAATGTCACCCCAATAAATTCAATAAAAAATAAGATTAAATAAGGAAAATCGTAAGTTAAAATTTACGGTAATTAATTACATAAAACACGTCTTTTACAATAATATATGTATACATATATATATATATATATATATATATCTACAGATAACTAAAAAGGATAAAACTGAGATATAATTTTACACTGAAGCATTTTTAATGAAATTGTTAGGTTTTTCAAATCAAAGCACAAATTTGAGATATGAAGTTATCACATGCAAGTATGTAATCTAGCACTTAATTGGCTACTCCTTGATTTTATACTCCCAAGAGAATATTTCACACAAAAGAACTGAAAAATATATATATTAAATTCAAATGTTAACTTCTTCTTTCTCTCATTTCTTACATTCCAGTTGTAAGAAAAGAATTCTAAAAAGAGTTTTTAAAATAGAATAGTGCTTGCCCTGGCCAGGTGGCTCAGCTGGTTGAAGCGCAATTCCGTGCACTGAAAGATTGTGGGTTTGATTCACAGTCAGGGCACATGCCTGGGTTGTGGATTCGATCTCCACCAGGGCGCATGCAGGAGACAACTAATCAGTGTTTTCTCTCTCATGTCGAAGTTTCTGTTTCTCTCTCCCTTCCTCTCTCTCTAGAATTGATAAGAATATATCCTTGGGTGAGGAGTGAAAAAAAAAAAAGAAAAGAATGCTTAATACTTTTTCTCTTCTTAAGTGTAACTCCAGTAAAGAGGTAACACCATCAACTTACAAAATATTTCCAAACAGGAGAATATGTACTTGTAATTTCACTCAGAAACTCTAACACTCAGTGCTATAAGTCTTCAGTCATAAAAATTTTGAAGTTTTCGAGACCCCGCGGAGGCTCGCACCCTTCTCGGTTGCAGCTCCCGGTGGCCCTGAGGGCGCGCGGGCCCGGGAAGCCCCAAGAGGCGGAGGCGGAGCAGGTCTTCGGGTCCAAGTGTCCCGGCAGCGCACTCCAGGCGAGAATCGGGAGGAGGAGCCGACAGCAAGGACAGGCTCAGGAGCAATGGCGTCCAAAGAGGAACAAGTGGTTAAAAATCTCAACGTGGAAGATGCCAACCAGGAAAATGAAATAAAAGATGAAAAGGAGGAAGATGCTAATAAAGGAGAGCCTGGTGAATATTGTGTGCCAAGAGGAAATCGTAGACGGTTCCGTGTTAGGCAGCCCATCCTGCAGTACAGATGGGACGGGGGTCAGAGGCTTGCAGAGCCACAGGCAAGGATGAGACAAGAGAATAGGGAAAGAGTTGGGGAGGAGATGAGACAGCTGAGGGGAAAGCAGTTAAGTCATAGTCTGCGGGCAGTTAGCACTGACCCCCCTCACCATGACCATCACGATGAGTTTTGCCTTATGCCTTGAATCTTGATGTTTTCCCTGAAGTTGATAGGGAGATACAGCTTCCTAAACTTGTTTGTGATGTACCTTCTTGTAAACCTTTAGTGTTACTTGTTTCCTATGGGTCTCCTAATACCAGCTTCTACTTGAATGTTGTGTTTTGACCCAATTTGTAAGTTTCTGTGAGCAGGGGAGTTTTATCTACTGCATGGAAAGATGCTCATTACATATTGTGGTTAATAAAGCAGTTTTAAAAAGCAAAAAAACAAACAAACAAAAATTTTGAAGTTTTCAAGGATACTTGGGTTAAGCATTGTTCTAGGAACTACATTTAGAGCAATGCACGAGACCACATTCCTCCTCTCACAAAATTTATATTCTGCAGAATCAAGAGACAGATGATAATTTTAGACAATAAGAGCTATAAATGCTATGACGATAGTCAAGAAAGCAAGGAGATAGGTTGATCAGAAGGCATTTCGACAAATACCTGCATGAAAAATCTGGAGTAAAAAATTCCCAGGCAGAGGGAATAGAAAGTACCAGAATGTACCTGACTGGCTTGTTCAAGGCATATCAAGGCCAATGTGGCTAGAATGAATAAATTTAAGAAAAGAGCTTCAAGAAGTGTGCAGGCATAAGTACATGTAGAAGCTTATAGGCCATGATGAAGTTTCATTTTATCCTAAACAAATAGATTTTAAGCAAAACAATACTGCCTTAATTTCAAAAGTAGCCTGGCTGCTATGTGGAAAAAAAACTTGACTTTGGGGGAGCAAAAATGGAAGGCAGCAAGGAGCTCAATGAGGGGTTACACAGATGATGAAACTTGACCATGGTGGTGGCTTGGATTAGGGTATTAGTGAGCTGGAGTTAGATGAGTTTATGGAGGTAGATTTGCTGATAGACTTGAAATGTACATTGGGTCTCAAGTAAAGAATTAAGGTTGATTTACAAATTTAAGAATTAAGGTTTTGATAGGGCCATAACTCAGGTGGGAATGAGACCATCACACTAATCGATTGTGTTTTTGTTTTGTTTAGTTTTTTTAAAGACTACTGTGCTTGAAATGCAGATGATGCAAATATATTTAGAAAGCCATGTCTTTCTATTACAATCACTAAAATATGTCTGGCACACTGTAAATTTCCTCTTTTCATAAAAAGTCTACAACTAGACCTACATGCAGAATGATACAAAATGTGTATAGAATTATTCCAACCATTAAGTTATAAATATGAAAGATGGCACTACTGTTACCAAATGAAATCTTGTAGCTCAACAGCACTTACAGCCAGTGGTTCAATATACTTACCACTTTAGAGAGATCAGTGTTGGGGTAATCCAGGTAATTCAGAAATTATAGAAATTGGAAGTATGCAATACTTAAGAGCAGTGGTTCTCAACCTTTCTAATGCCGCAACCCTTTAATAGAGTTCCTCATGTTGTGGTGACCCCCAACCATAAAATTATTTTCGTTGCTACTTCATAACTGTAATTTTGCTACTGTTAATGCATCGTAATATAAATATCTGTGTTTTCCGATGGTCTTAGGCTCTACAGCAGCGGTTCTCAACCTGTGAGTCACAGGTTGAGAATCGCTAGCAGGGTTGCCTAAGACCATCGGAAAACACAGATATTTATATTACGATGCATTAACAGTAGCAAAATTACAGTTATGAAGTAGCAACGAAAATAATTTTATGGTTGGGGGTCTGTATTATAGGGTCGCGGCATTAGAAAGGTTGAGAACCACTGCTTTAGAGGAAGAAGCAATCACCCTGAGATGATATGTGTACTGAATCATCACGGGATTAAATGGCAATGAAGTGTCTATTTTAAGAGATGCCACTCAGATGTGAACTTGATGTGTATAGTGTGTGTAAGACATAAACATGCCTCCAAGTATTTTCTGCTCAGAAGACACACACACGCGCGCATTAGTAGATATCAGCCAGGAAGGCTATAAACTAGTGTTCAATGCTGATCCTGCCTGTTAGGTAGAACTTTAAGTGGTCATTTTTTCCCTTTTCTTCATCTATAGTTTGCTATTTTTCTACTCTAAATTTGCATCATTTAGCTAATAAATAAATGCATTTGAAATGAATTTTGAAACCTTAGATATAACCTCAGTTTGTATGAAGCATAAGGATAAAATGTTTATGACGCAATAGCTACATCCATTAGGGCAAAAATATCCAAGTACTTCTGAGGTAGAAATGTCCACACAGAGAAAGGATGACTGTGTTCTAAGATATGAGACTGTTTTTTTAAAGCACTGTGTTAGGAAAAGGAAAGAAAAAAGATGATACATTATTCCTTACAATTTAAAATTTATACTTGTAAGTGATGTACATTTTTAAAATAATGTTATTTTCCTTTTACCTGTTTTCGTTCTTTAGGGTTGAGAAGTAAGTACCGAGGATCAAAAACTATCTTGTGCAACTCCTTCTCCCATGTTGAAAAAGCAGACACCTTTAACATAAAAAATGTATTGCCCTTCATAAGTAAGTTGGCTCTAAAAACATAAAGGTCATATAATTTTGCTTGAAATCTACAGGACATCTGCTTAAAAAGGAGACATAATAAAAAGCACCCTGAATTTTCCATCACTAATAAATGACAAGCAGTGGGAGGTGAATAACAGCAAATTTCCACACTAATTGGCTCTGAACATTTCTGTATTATATAAAAATAAGACACACCTAATTATTCATTAACATAGCCACTACTGTGTGACATTTTAAAATCAGTACATCAGAAAAGGCCTTGAAGATCTGTATTTTAATTTCCCTTGTTTGCTCCAATCTTGTGAACATTGTAATTTAAAACTGCACAATTTTAGTTATTCAAATGAGTCTGTGAATATAACCAAAAGAAATTCCTTCTCAATTAAGGTTCATTAATAATAAGATCATAAAGTACCAGTTCTCCTTTAACCAAAAGCCATTATGAAGATATTAAAGGAAGAATCGTATATACCTTACCTATCCTGAGTAGTCCGCCATTCTGCAATGTTAATACTCGTCTTAAATCACTCACCAAAATTTAATGACCCAATAAATGTTAAATATCAATTGTACTTAAAAGGATAGTAAGTGGCATTAAATTAAACATTATATAATTAGCCAAGAAAATGGCTGAGTGAAAAGATACAGTAATTTGATAGGCTTCCCTTCCCCCACCCCCACAACATGAGCACTAACCTTAGATTTGACCTTTTAGCAAGACATATTTATATTACTTATACAAAACAGAAATATCTCCCCCAAAGATTGTTTTCTGACCCCTCTTTCTAGCAGCATGTCCTTGAACTGCTTCATTCGGGCCTCCAGAGGGACAATGGCCCTTTCTCGGGCAGCTTTAATTTCAGCTTCCATTGCAGCTTCTTTGTCTGAATCAATGTCTTTATTATCGTCTCTCCTACAAAAAATAAAAGATAAGGCATCAACTGACAAAATATTAATAAGAAATCTTACTAAAATCTTAGAATAAATGGAATGTTCAAGACTCACTACTGAGGAGCATATTTTTGGCAAAAACAAATTATACTGAGGGTATCTAATGAACTCTAAGGGACAAGCAACTTTTATTTTATTAATAAAGTTACAATAAGCTTCTAATGTTACAATGGCTACATTGTAAGAGAATATATATACTTTTGCTCTTCCTGACACTAGTTGATATACAAAATGAACTACCTTACTTAAAAAACAAAAAACCACTTATCTCACATTGCAGTCAAACTCTATGTGTTAGAATTAAACAGCACAGAATATAACTTTTAGTTCTTGAAATGATATAGGAAAAATAGCATTTTCTAAAATGTTTTATATTATAAATGCATAAAATATTTTTTAAATCTAATAAAAGTTGGTATAAGTCTTAGTAATCGCGAATATTTATTTTGAAAATAAAATTAAAATATCTGCAAACTTGGCCAAGTGGATATGTGAGATGTATACCTTACCTACCTGACATTTTTTTTACTCACTTTCTGGGTGATAAGTTGAGATTTAAGTTGAAGAACAGGTCCCAGAGAGCAACATAGGCCCAGGAGTAGTTAGGTGGAATTAGAACTGTTCATCAATGACTAAACTACTTTTTCCTCCAAAAATGCACCTCAGGGCTAAGGGTAACCCTGCTGCTGTATGGTACTCAAGGGAGATTGTGAACATGAAATCCAGTCACCTCTCAAAACATCTGCACTATGAAGAAGGCCGGTTCATGTGAATAATAAAAAATAAATTAAGTAATTCTATAGTAGTTGGGTGTGTTTGAACAGATCTTCCTTCTTAAATATGATCTGCTAAATATAAAAATGGTTCGGATTCCCTACAGAAACTTAAGGGAATTAGGAAAACAGAACATCAGAAAATTCAAAAGTGAAGGTAGCCCAGGAAATTTAAATGAAACTAAGACTAATCCTCAAATATGGTAAGGGAGAGGTAATTAACAACTTAGGGAATGAATCAAAAGAAATAGAAGACATAATCCGTGACCTGCAGGACTTATCGAGATAGTCTGTGACCTAATAAGATATGCACAAAACAAACAGGTAAAAGCAATTTGCTAAACAATATACCCTCTTATAATTTATTTATGAACTATTTAAATAGAGTTAAAGGAAATCCAAGAAATATAACTAACGAAAACAACCTTTACAGAATTACTAAATGAAAATGTCACAATACAAACTATCACTATCTATCTCAATAAAAGAAATAAAGAGAAACTAAGCCAGGAAAAAGAGGCTTTTAGCTTTGTACCTAAATAGAGAAGCTCGGGCAATCCACATAAAGGACTTCTTTGACATTCTCCTGATAAAAGCAGTTAAAAACCTTACAGAGTTGTCTATAAGAACAAACAATTAAAAACAACCTAAAAGTTTAACATTGCAGGAATATCTGAAATTATGGTACATAAACAGAATGAATACAGTCATTTATATTAACTAAGAAAACAAATGTCTTACTCTAGATTAAAAAAAAACACAAAATTAGTTAATTACAACTAATAAAAATACTTATACATTTGGTTAAGAACTAAAAAGTCAACTGAAAAATGTATGGTTGATTATGAGTGACTCTCTTTAATATTTTAATTTCTTTAATGTTGTTGCCAATAAAGACATTAAAAAAAAAAAACCACAGCAACACACACATGCCCTTGATAGGGGTTGTCTTAATGTTTTGTTTTTTGCCATAATTTGGCTGCATTCAATCTGTCCTTTTCAGATAAGGACTACGATAAATTAGTCCCTAATGCCCTCAAATTTTCCTTTTTGCTGGTAATGGTCCCATCCCCCCCACCCCACCCACACACAAACACCCTCTACCCCACCCTTCTACTCCTTATAATTAGTAACATTAATATTTTATCTAACTCCAGAGCATTGTCCAAGCTAATATTTCTACTTAATAGCACTCTCTTCTTCTCAGAACACTTTCTAAGCTCATGGTTCCCTCTTTACCAGGTAAAAGGACTACAGACTCCAGGACTAGGGAAGTGACAAGCGTGTAAAAAGAGAGAGAAGTCTGTGTCTGCATTTATGAGATTCCTGGAATGGTATCTGTTGGGGTCTATTTTAGGGAGGAAGTTTATTTTTTATAAAACACAGGCCTAATGAATATCTGAAAATAACTTATCAACTAATTCCTAAAATGTCATTTGGCTTCATAATGTGTATTTAAATAACCAAATCTTTTGCAAATCTAATAATGGAAGGGACACACACCATTTCTACATTCTACAGCAAAACCTTTTGGCTTAAGACACAATCATCACTTCTGTATCCTGACAACATACACATTACCTGTCCCCAATCACAAACTCAATGTGGCCTAATCAACTTCTAAAAGCTACAATCTACCTGATTTACATAAACTGTAAGTATTACTTACTTCCGTTTTTTGGCTTTAACTGGTTCATCTTCATTAAGTTCTTCCATTAATTCTTGTTCTTCCTTAACTGTAGAGTAAAATTTAATTAACCTCTGTCAGAATACAAATAAGCAAGCAACAACTGAAATATTTAAGTGTGACTTCTGCTAACCACTACCACAATACTTGCTCTAACAGTTATTACAAAGAAGCTGCAATTGACAGTTCACTTACTTGCACTCATAGAGAACTGCCACTTTTGGATGGACAGCATAGTCGGGGTTGGGTGCCCTGGCAAAAGTTATTTCAAATATTAAGAAAAAGAGTTATATGCATATATTACACAACCTACTTTTATAAAATTACTGTTTATATAAAATATCCATCCCATGACATGCACTCCTTTGTAAAACACTAAACAAAGCATGGTAATTCTATACCTCCTCTATTAATGCCCCCCTTTACATTAAATATTCACTTCATTTTGAAATGATTCTTTGATGCACATATCTATAATAAGAAAAGCATAATATGCTAATTAAACTGGATGTCCTTCCTTCCGGACAAAGCCGAAGGGGGCGGGGACGGAGGCAGAGGCGGCAGAGGCCCCTGGCTGTGGCAGGCGGGGACCAGGGCCAAGGCCCCTGCACAAATTTCATGCATCGGGCCTCTAGTTTTTTAAATAAATGGATTGAATGTTTGAAAACAGATTCAAAAACTGTCTTGGCATGATTCAATACTATGGTGATAAAGTATTATCAATATCATAGCTATGCAACAGATATTGCTGAAGGAGAAAAACTGGTGTCTAGTATTTTTAGCACCAGGTAGGCTGAGTTTGACTGATTTAGAAATCACTTATAAGCAGAAAATGTTAGTACCACACATACACAATCTATGAAGATTTCTCCATCATCATAAATGACACATATTAGGGTTTGCTTCATCTGAAGTATGTATTAAATGATTCATTTATCATGCTTCTACACGACATGGGAGGATTCTATACAAACACAATTACATCAATACAAGAGCAAACTACTGATAAAAAATATGCAACAAAAATTATCTACAAATATTTGTCTTCATTATATATACTAAAATGCTACCTAAATATGAGGTAGATTAAACATAATCTCTTAATAAGGTTTATGTGTCTCTATATTCTCAGGGATAAGGCTTACCCTTCCCTAAATTTCACCTACTTAAAAAAAGACTAGTAATAACCTCTTGTATGTTCACAAAAATCTTGTGTTTTTGTATTCTACAAAAATTTAGTAAACATATTTTAAAAATAGTTTTGATTATTTCAGAAAATATATTACTAGTCACAAAAGGTGCTTTTTAAAAGGCTCACTGAAAATAGTTTTAGTATTACTAGCAAATATGGAACAACATCAGTGGTACCAACACATCCTGTACTAAATGAAATCTTGACAAGGACAAGAAGGAAAAAACTACATATAAATATTTTACAAAAAAATAATTTAACCCAAATTCTCTATTTTTTTAATATCTCTATCACTGAACTCAAACTAGCATAGCAATCTAAATTTCCATTTCTTAAGTTTCTTATGTTCCTTGAAAACAGACTTTCTAAACATCCTCAACATTTTCTGTTGAAATATTAAAACAATGTTAATATTCTGGGATAAATTCCTAAATTAAAACTTACTTAGCTTCCTCAACTCTTCCATTCCTCTTTTATGAGGGGGCTCCTGAATAATTTTGTCAACATCCGCTCTTCCAATGAGATCATCAGGTCGGTCCCACATAGAAAGACGGGTGGTAGGATTATAAAAGAAGACCCGCTCATCGCCAGTCCAAACAACACACCTAAGAAGTGATTCAAACATAATTACCTTGGGTTATGGAACACATATTATAGGTAGGTCTTTCACTGTCATCCTGGCAAAATGGATGGTGGTGGTGGAGGGGAAGGACATGTTTATATTACTGATAGTTATTTATAGGGAACCAAATATGGCTTTTAGAAGAGAGTTGACTAAGGTTAAAACAGCAGTTTCATATACTGAGAAAACCAGGAAAAGCAAAGCAATTTGTGATCAGTTTAAAATGCTCAGACACTTGGTCTGGCACACTCAAATTGAGAATGCTCCATTTTAAACTATCACAAAGGATGTGTTTCATGGCAACAATAATGCAATTAAGCATTCTAAAGCTAACCAACATACCATAGGACCATAGCTTTACATAATACTTGTTAATATTTCTTACCAAACCAGAATTACTCAAATGTAACCTACTATGAAGCCTTTATATCTGATTACATCCAGCATAAAAAATAAAGGGAAATACTGGCTGAGCTATGGCACTGTAGCCCACTGCAGCTCACTGTTCCTGTTAATTACAACCAGAAACACAGACAAAATAGGAAAAAAAACATCAATTACATGAGGACCCTGTAAAGTTAAAAAAAAGTATAGAGGAGTCAAAATTTAGATAAACAACTGCAAGGATATACACCTCCCATTTCTCCTCCATCAAACCTCTGCCCTGCTGTTGGCTCCTAGTCACACAGTGACATGATGACAGTAGCACAGGCAGCTGAAACTCCAATAGAAACCAGGTCTTTTTGGCCAGACAATCAAGTTAATCAACAGCTGCCAAACCCAAGGTGACCTAGATGTTGAAATTATCAGACAAAATCTCTATTGTTGAAATAATCAGACAAAGGCTTTAAAGCAGCAATTATAATAATTAGGCTTTATGACAAACTTGAATAAAAAGATAGGCGTTCTCAGCACAGAAATAGAAAATGTAAAAAAAAAAAAGAAAAAGAAATGAAAAATACAACTGAAATTAAATTTCTCTGGATGGTGGTAATAGAGGAAATGCTCGGTCAACCAAGATAGACAAATAACTATCCCATCTGAAGACTGGGGTGATTATGTCAAAATGCCTAATATACAGTGCACTGGGATCCCAAATGGAGAGAAGGATACTGGGCAGAAAAAATTTGAAGGCACAATGGCCAAAAAAACCCACAACTCTCCAAATGCGGCAAAAGACATTAATATTAAAGGTCAGTGAATTTATGGAAAAATTTTGAGCATTCCCAGACCCAAAATTCAAGATACGCACAATGTCTCTATTTTGTTTGCCAGGAGCAAAACCCTTAATTACATCCAGTTTTATGCTGTGGCACACCCTTATGAGCTCTCTTGGGTGTCTTTTCTGACACCTTAGGACACATCTTGCTAACAGATGCATAAAACAAATCCTACAGATGCTCACAGACACACAGTTGAAAGCTACGGCAGCTTGACGCTGAGATGCTGACTGTATTTTCCAGGGAAAGAACTTGGCGAGGCCATTCTAGCTGCTGGAAAACAAACACTGAACACTATTTTTGCTTTTCGACTTTTTTCTTAAAAAACGAAAATCCTCTTTGGATTTCTTTTAGTTAGTGAAAACAGGTACTAATGTAGGTCTTTTCTAAAAGCAAAATGTATAAGATGAACTTTTAAAAAGTAGAGAATACCTATATTCAGATGGGTTGTAAAAGCACGAAAAACATATAGTTGGCTTTTTGGTGGGTGGGAAAGGGAATGGAATGCTTCAAAGGGTCACAGGTTCGATTCCCAGTCAAGGCATATAAACCAGGATATGGGTTCAAACCAGGGAGCAGATTCAATCCCGGGTCAGGGCACGTACAGGAGGCAACAGTCAATGTTTCCCTCTCACATCAATGTTTCTCCCTCCCTCCCTCCCTTCCTCCCTTCTTCCCTCTCCAAGAAATCAATAAAAAAAAATATATAACTAAATATATAAATAAATATATGTATCTTCCATCTGTGTCTACCAAAGAGGTCACAAAATAATGACTAATTCAGTAAAGTAACATCTCTAAATCCCACACTGAGGCCTATATATGCCACTTCCCACAAAAAGGAACCAGTGCTCCTTGGAGAAATGGCTAAATCTAGATGAGACAGGAAATAGATGAGATAAGCCAGGAACATCTTGTAAGGAAGCAAGGAAGGTATCGAAGACAGGGTTGTAACAAAACTAAACAAAAAAACCTCAAGAGTCAATCTTAAGAGGCTTCACCTAACCCCGTGGTCGGCAAACTGCGGCTCGCAAGCCACATGCGGCTCTTTGGCCCCTTGAGTGTGGCTCTTCCACAAAATACCACGGCCTGGGCGAGTCTATTTTGAATAAGTGGCATTAGAAGAAGTTTAAGTTTAAAAAATTTGGCTCTCAAAATAAATTTCAATCATTGTACTGTTGATATTTGGCTCTGTTGACTAATGAGTTTGCCGACCACTGAGTCCTAACCAAAGATGAAACTGTACATCAACAAGGATAATAACTGCAATAGATAGAAACATAAAATATATTTAAATCTATGAATTTGTAATACTCAAACCAACTCATTATTCTGAAAACTGGTATATCCTTTCTTTCCTATGCAATTTGTTAAGGGGAAGCATCTCTTAAGTATTTCAGTTAATGCCTGGAAAAAGAATAATAGAAACACATTACCACCACTTATTGATTTAATGGATTTAGGCCAGGTTTTGCAATTCATTTTGGGCCAAATAATTCCTTCTTGTAGAGAGCTGTCCTGTACATGGCAGGATCTTTAAGAAGTATCCCTGGCCTCTACCCACTAGATGTTACTAGTAGATGCTATTAATGCCTTCCAAGTTATGACAAACAAATGTGACTCTAGACCAGTGATGGCGAACCTATGACACGCTTGTCAGCACTGACACACGTAGCCATTTCTGATGACACGTGGCCGCTGAGGCAGCCGCATGCCGAGGATGAAACATTTGCTGCTCCTGAGGATGAAACATTTGCGAAATAATGTTTTTTCCTCAAAGTGACACACTACCCGAGTTATGCTCAGTTTTTTGGCGAAGTTTGACACACCAAGCTCAAAAGGTTGCCCATCACTGGTCTAGACATTACCAAATATCCACTGATAGGGGGATGGGGAGAAGGGAGTGGCAAAGTTACTCCTCATTGAAAACCACTGATCTAGGCAACAAAAAATCAGCAATGACTGGTAACATCACACTAAGAAACACCTAGATGCACCCTGAGGGAAAGGCACATCGTCACTTATGAACTAGTCTTGCCAAAAGGATCAAACCTGAATCTGATCACATCTCTGTATCTGCTTGCTAGTTTGTAGAAAATTCAGAAATGGAGAACTCTAATAGCATATAGATGCAAATACAAAATCCAAACTGTAGGACTCTATAGAACAAACATGTTTATTTTCTCTACAACAAAAACAAGGAGGAAAAAGCAAAATAAACAAGCTGGAGGGGAAGCTACAGATTATAAGCCAGCTTACTGCAATGTAGGACTATATATGGATTAAGTTGCGGCAAGAACAGGAGAGAAGGCACTGATGTGGAGAGATAAAGAAAAGGAAGAACCAGCTCTAGCTGGTTTTGCTCAGTGGATAGAGCATCAGCCTTCGGACTGAAGGGTCCCGGGTTCGATTCCGGTCAAGGGCATGTACCTCAGTTGCAGGCTCTCAGCCCGGGTCGGGGCATGTGGGAGGCAATCAATCAATGTGTCTCTCTTATATTGGGTGTTTCTCTGTCTCTCCCTCTCCCTTCCACTCTCTCTTAAAAAAAAAAAAATCAATGGAAAAAATATCCTCGGGTGAGGATTAAAAAATGATAAAAAGAAAAGGGAAAACCAAACAAAACAAAAGAAAAAGTAGACTATCCAACAATTAAATAAAAAGACACAATTTTGCATAGTTTTAGAAACATAATCAAATGTAGGTATATATACAAAAGCAAATTTTAAAAATTTTAAACACTACACAGTAGATACAGAATCTCACAGTGTGGTTCAAGTATATAATTAAGAACAACAAACATTAACAGAAAGCACCATGAAGGAAGACACCACAGCAACTGAGTTTTACAACAAACAAAAACCAAAATATTCAGCAGATAAAAATATATTTGACATATACTTTTTCTTTCTATAGGATAAACCATGTAACAAAAAAGTATGGCAAATAAATAAATAGCCCGGCTGGCGTGGCTCAGTGGTTGAGTGCCAACCTATCAACCAGGAAGTCATGGTTTGATTCCTGGTCAAGGCAAAAGCCCAGGTTGCAGGCTCGATTCCCAGTGTGGGGTGTGCAGGAGGCAGCTGATCAATGATTCTCTCTCATCATTGATGTTTCTATCTCTCTCTCTCCTCCCTCTTCCTTCCTCTCTGAAATCAATAAAAATCTATTTTAATAAATAAATAAATACTTTCTAATTAAACCAAGTACATACCATGGAGTACCAGGAATAGGGGTAGTAGCTACTGGCTTTGCCTTCTGGGCAGCCTTTTCTTCTTCCGTCATCTCTTCTTCTTTGGGTTCCTATGGGAAATGATATTACTCCCATTTTATTAATATCATAAAAGTTTACTAGAATGTTCCACAAATACAAGTATCTACAAATACCTCAAAGTGCAACCAACAGGAGGTTTGCTACTAGCACAGGAAGGGGAGACTCTAAGTAGAAATCCTATATAATAAAAGGGTAACATGCAAATAGACCAAACGGCAGAACAACCGAACAACCAACCAAAGTGTAATATGCTAATGTTATGCTAAGGCTGCTCAACTGCTCGCTGCACTGACCACCAGGGGGCAGACAGTCAACTGGTCGACCAGTCACTATGACATGCACTGACCACCATGGGGCAGATGCTCTGACTGGTAGGTTAGCTTGCTGCTGGGGTCTGGCCAATCAGGACTGAGCAAGATGGGCCAGACACGCCCTGGAGCCCTCCCACAGTGCCTCCCTGGCCCATTGGTGGGGTCCCTCAGCCTGGCCTGCGCCCTCGCAATCCAGGATCCCTTGGGGGATGTCAGAGAGCTGGTTTCAGCCTGATCCCGCAGGCCACTCCCCTTGAGAGGGTGCCAGACATAGGGCTCATGGTTGGTGAGTGCTGCTGCGGCAGCGTGAGCCTCTCCCGATCAATCACGGCAGGCACAGTGGGGCTGGGATGAGCGGGAGCAGCAGGTAGGAGCTGCAGGCGGCGTTGGACTGTGGGTTTTGGCCAGATCCCTGCAGGCCACCCTGAGGGACCCCACCCGTGCACGAATTCATGCACCAGGCCTCTAGTGTTTAATAATGTTCTAAATCCTGGCCCTCTAGACACAGGCAAATTCCAGTAGAGCAGATCCTGGCAAGAGCAGATGGTCCTTTCTTACAGATTAACTAACCATCTGCTAGAAGCAGTAATGGGGAATACAGTATACAAAATTAAGAGAACTCATCATTTAAGGTCATTTCCTTTTTTTGCTAACTTCCTTACTATTAAAGCATGACTACCATTGTTCCCTCACCAAATAAAGGAAGTTTCCAAAAACCAGAGCTCTTTTAATGCTGTATGGAGACGATTCCATGCCAGGACAGATGAAATATAATGAACATTCCTCAAATATGAATTTGTACTCATAACTTTAACACATACCAGTCTGTAAGTCAGGAGGTTGGATATCAGGTCCAAGCTCTGGTCTAAGGCCCTTTCTTTCTATAGGCCCTAATTTACTATAAGTAGTTTAATGAAACTTTCAAAGGAAAAACTGAATTAGAAACTTCAAGGAACACTAAAATTTCTTAAACCAAATGTATAACAATTATCTAAAACTATTTCAAATGACTTTTCAGTTACAATAACTTGTACCCAACAATCAATGTCGGCTGCCATGCTAACAGGTTTCGGCCCTTTACCTCCTTTATCTCTTTTATTGGCTCTTCTTTAGGATCCTCCTCCTCCGTTTCCATTGGCAAAGGTTCTTCAGAAGGTTCTTTAATTGGCTCTTTAATCTTCTCTTCTAACTTTTCTATTTAAAAAGTTAAGATAATGTCACGCCATGGTTTTGATGTAATTTTCCAAAAGCTTTCAGAAACTAAGCAGTTAAGATATTCCATAACTAGATGTTACTAACCATAAAGATAAAATGTTCTTCCTTATAATATCATTAATTTGAATCTTACCTTATAATAGACAAATATGCAAATTGACCGCACGTTCGCTACGCCCAAGCCACGCCCACCAACCACACCCACCAGGAAACCGTTGCAGGGCCATGGGGTGTGGCGGAGCCCAAGGCCTGGAAAGCCTCGGGTGGAGGGTTTCCCTGCCTTGGGCACCAGCGGGGAGCCTGCACCGATCGCAGGAAACCACTGGGGGTCGGCTCCTGCGATCCCTAGCAGGGACCCTGGGTGTGGCCGAGCCCAAGGCCACCAGTGGGGGTCGGCTCCTGCGATCCTTAGCAGGGATGTTGGGTGTGGCCGAGCCCAAGGCCACCGCCCGGGGCCAAGCCCCGACCCTGAAAGAAGGCAGAAGGCGGTGGCCACAGCCAAGGCCTGGGTCCCCAGTGCCGGCAGAAAACTGGTGCAGGCAGCCAGGTGAATGAAGGTCTATTGCACGAATCTTCGTGCAAACGGGCTACTAGTCTATTATAATGCTCAACTTCAAATACCTTGCTATGCCAATCAGGAAACTGTCACTAAAAAGAAGTACTGATTTCAGAGAGATATAAAGTCTTTCAGTTCATTCATATATCATTTGTAGTATTCATTTTGCTAAAAGGGACAAAATATTAAGATACTTAGGAACAGAAACAAACTTGCGGTATAGAAAATTATGAGTTTTCTTCATCCAAGACTTCAAGGGCCTAAATTTTTTACCATATTTCAGAATATATACAATACAAACATTCCTTCCTGATCAGTACTATCAATCTTAATAAGGATATCAATAATTATACAACAGAATTATGCAATTCCTGATAATAGTAAAAATATGTATTTGCATGTAGGTATAATTTAATTTCTCCAGATGGAAAAATGATGGGACAAACATGTAGTAGATGAACTGGTTTTTTAAGTAAAATAGATGTTTATTCAGTAAGAATAAATAATCCAACTAGAAAATTCCTCAAATGTGTTAGAAAGGAATTAACTCAGAATTTCAAATAGCCTTCTATTTATAATATCATAGTTTATATTATGTCTCACCAAGTCATTAAACTATACCTTTTTCTTTCAGTTCTTGGGGTTTTTCCCAGGTTGATTCTAATGTTCTATTATTATAATAATATGTCTTCCCATCTGCTGTTTTATATTCAGTCCACTCAGAAACAGCTGTTGCTCCAGCTAAGGTAGCAGGTGAAGCTGCAATTGCAACCTGGGGATGTATCATGGGTACAATAGGAGGGGCCATTCCTGGCAACACACCTAAAAGAAGAACAATAAAAAGTTAGACCCAAGTATCAAATTGCAATTCAAAATAAAACTTTAAAATATGAGCTAAATCTTTCTATTAAATATTAATAAAGAATGAGCCAGTTGGAATTTAAAAAATTCACATAAAATGTGACTTAATTACTTAAATCTACTTCCCTGGTTCATTTCTAATGGCTAAATTCAATTAGATGCATATATTCAACCCAAGAAGTACCTTAAGAACAGTCAGAAATTTGAGTCACACCTCTGATTAACTCTCAACATAAAATATAAAAATCATGGTACATTCTCTACTTATTAACAGAAATATATTTTATAAGGACTTCTCAAATTGTAATAAAATAAAGGCAATGAGCATATTTACTGAGTATATGTCCTGAGACAAAATTATTTTCTAATTCTAAGGTATCTAAAAGGGTATGAATAAAATTCTCAGCTTAAAGTAAATTACTGAGTTTATTATCAAATCTACTTTAAATATTAAGTGGTTAAGTTAAATATCCCTATAAACTGTCAGTCAGTTTAGGCTTTTCCTTAAAAAAAAAAAAAAAAAGTTTTAAAAGGTAAGCCAGAATTTTTACAAGATAGCTAAAAAAGTTGATATTACATAAATAATATAATTAAGCATATGTGAATTAAAATAGAAAAATCCTCAAGTCCTATACTAGAATTTAGGTTTTGGGTAGTTATCTTCAATAACTTTAAAATGTAAATTTATACAATACACACAAATATTCACACGCACACACACACAGAAATACTCACTAGCATGCAAGCATAATCACATCACTTTACACATGGAAATGATTTTTTTATATTTAACTTAAAAACACACATCAAAAAATTAAATGTTATGAATATGAGAATGAAGTTGTTTACACTTATTATACAAATTAAGTGATCTGACCTTATTTGCTTTTGTGAACCAAAGAAGCTAATACTACAGGCAATTGGGAAAATCAAGTGTTGGCCAAATATGACAACTGCATTTATACTGCTCATTAAAAAGAAAAATATAAAAAAATCCACTCACTTGGGCAAAAATAAATAAATAAAAGGATAAACAACAACATTCACTACCATGCCAACTTACAGACAAAACAAACTAAGATGGTTTTAAAAATTACCGGTCTTGGTGGTAGCGACTGTCTTTACATACGGGCAGCTGACTATTTGCATCATTGCTACACCTGTAAAATGGATAAGCAAGCATATGTTGGAAAGCTGCCATTGTATGTCGGCTACCACTGGGATTCAGGAAAATAATTTACCACTACAATTTAGAATGCTATTTCCAAGAATGGAATAAAATTTCTTTTTGTTTGACATTTTGTGGGAAGTGGCGCCAAATCCAATGATAATTCTAAATTATAGCATCAATTACCTTTTTATCAACCAGCTGTGATAATATTTGAAGGAGTCTAGAGAGTTTAAATTCAACAAAGGAAAGCCCCTTCATTACATATACATAACAGGTTCTCACTGGGACCTTTTCTCACAGGACATCAAACCCATGCTGCTGTTGCTTAGATACCAGTGACAGGCAGATGCAGCATGACACTGACAAGACACTTTCTCTGCTGCTTCTATGTGGGAACTACATGCAGAAGCTGAGGCCTGGAGCATAACCATGCAGGAATAGAAAAAGATAAGATAGGACAAAAAGGATGGGAAGGAAAGGAAGAAAAAAGGATATGAGATGAATTAAAATATTCCACTGTAAATAAAAGGGCCAAGATGAAGAGTGGGGTAGCGTTCAACTAATGACAAAATATCCATGTTCAGTGCCTGCCCTATTCAATGCCATGGGCTTGAAACACTGTGAAGGCAGGCTAACACGTTAAGGAAAACACAGCCCTTTCATCTCATTAATGACTACATGGCTATTTTGCTTCAGAAACCTCTATCATTTAAGCCAGCTAAAGATGTAGCACTTGTATTAAAGAATGGAAATTATGTACAGTTCTTAGAAGAATGAAGACTCATGAATCATTACAATGGTGATATAAAAAGGGAATGAAAAGAAAAGCTGAAAAACTAAGGCTAATTGAGGATATTCAAAATTAAGAGTGAATTAAAAATATTTTAAAAGGAAAAAGCTAAAGGATAAAGTAAAAGGGTAGGGAATTTAATTTTATTTTCTATTTGTTTTTGCTAAAAAAAACACTAAACCTAGTTTGGTACCAATAACATTTAAAATAACGAACTATTTTCTTTCCCCACTAAAGTACTGGAAAAAATTTCTCCTAATTCAGAGACAAAAATTAAACCCTTGGATTTGTATATAATGTACCTATGTTCACGCACACACACACAAAAATACTGCCAATTTTTAAAAAAAGTGCCTTTTTTTCTTTATTACTATTTTAAGTAAAGAACATTAAAGCTAAACTTTCTATTAACTCTGAGACTACAACAAAAGCACTGATCATAAAAGCATGCTGAGTAAAGTTATATGTATAGTTTTATTTTCTGCTTAAAAAAAGCAATGGAAAAATTCATTTGGTAAAAAAGTTACATGTATTAAGTTTAAATTAGTATAAATGCTGCCATCTGCAGGACCACTGAACCTATTAAGTCAGCACTAGAAATTCAAATCCCAAAATACAGGGTGGGGGGCAAATGCAGATTTATAGTTGTAATACAAATAAATAATAACACAAGAATAAACTTTCGCATTCTCACAACTGTAAAACTACTTTTGCCCTACTGTGTACATAAACTTATTCTCAAAAACTGTTCTCCAAAACCAACCCCCCCAAAGTAGTTAACTATATGACTTAAACAGAAGAAAATAAAATCTCTTTGTATTTGTATTTAGGCATAACTGTCATTGTTAAATATCAATTAAGGCAATATAACACTTTTGTATTTGACTATCAACATATAAACTACACTGAAAGGTCACGTGTTTCTTCTCATGCTAAAAGGTTTTCTCTTTGGGTGATTATTACATGTATATCATGAAGACACAAAATAACCCCACATCTAAATATTTAACCTTCTTTTAAAAGAAAGCATTGGCTAGGTAGCTCAGTTAGAGCATCGTCCCAATACACCAATGTTGTGGGTTCAATCCCCAGTCAGGATATATACAAGAACCAACCAATGAACACATATATGGATGGGTGAAACAACAAATTGATGTTTCCCTCTCTCTATCACTGTTTCTCTTTCCCTTCCCTCTCTCTACCAAAAAAAAAAAAAAAAAAAAAAAAAAAAAAAAATCATTTTTTAGTCCATAAAAAATCAAGTAAAACAAAATAAAGGGAGCATCTGTTCAACTTAGATACAACTCTATCCTCAAATTATGTTGTATTAGGAAATTTAAAAATTCCATTTAGCATTTTGGATAATTCTCATGTCACTGACACTAAGTTTTTTTAAATTCCAAATAAGATTTTAGTTTTAGAGATTAAAAATCCTAATCCAATTTACTATGCCCATTTCCACCTCTTATGCCAATTTTTTGACTTTTTACCTAAGTCTTCCCCTCTTCTTCATCTTGCTTGACTATCCCTTCCTTAACCATCCCCATTAGAACTACATTGCTATTTCAGCAGCATTTAAAGCTCCAAGATAAATTACATCCAAATCCCTCCTTTTCACCTTAATGCCAAATTAATATAATTCCTATAATATACAATGAAATAGATGTCACTGTACATAAAACCAAAGATTTGGAAAAGAGAAAAGCAAGTCTTTTCTTTTAAATATATTTTTATTGATTTCAGAGAGGAAGGGAGAGGGAGAGGGACAGAAATGTGGCAGCCTCCTGCACACCGCCTACTGGGGATTGAGCCTGCTCTCCAGGCATGTGCCCTGACTAGAAATCGAATTGTGACCCGATTCATAGATTGACGCTCAACCACTGAGCCACACCGGCCAGGTTAAGTCTTTTTCTTTTTCACTAAAGTACCTTAGAGGACCAAATTAAAAGAAAAATGAGAAAATGAATGAACATTAATATAAAAGATGCCTTGTTATATAAATAAACTAGTGGCCCGGTGCATGAAAATTCATGCACGGGGGATGTCCCTCAGCCCGGCCTGCACCCTCTCCAATCTGGGACCCACAGGGATCGGGCCTAAACCGGCAGTCAGACATCCCTCTCGCAATCCGGGATCGCTGGCTCCTAACCACTCACCTGCCTGCCTGCCTGCCTGCCTGATCGCCCATAACCACTCTGCCTGTAGGCCTGCTTGCCCCCAACTGCCCCCCTCTGCCAGCCTTCTTGCCTCCAACTGCCTCCCCCTTGCCACCTGCTCGCCCCCAACTGCCCCCCCCACTGGTATGCTCGCCCCCAACTGCCCCCACCAGCCTGATCGCCCCCAACTTCCCCCCCCCCGCTAGCCTGCTTGCCCCCAACTGCCCCCCCTGCTGACCTGATCGCCCCCAACTGCCCCCCCCCACTGGTATGCTCGCCCCCAACTGCCCCCCTGCCAGCCTGATTGCCCCCAACTGCTCTGTTCTCCTGGCCTGATCACCCCTAACCACCTCTGCCTCGATCCCACCACCATGGCTTTGTCCGGAAGGTCTCCCAATCTAATTAGCATATTACCCTTTTATTAGTATAGATATGAATAATAGTTTCTATAGAACACTAGCTCCCTCTCCAAAAAATCTTGTTATCTTGCGCAAAATTTTACAGAGTAACTCAAATTCTCTTCCAATTGACCTACAAAATGCCATTAAGGTCTGCCATTTATTAAATGCCTTTTACTTAAAAACTTCATAGGTACCACCTTATTTGGTCAAATGGTCAACACCATCTGTTCTAACATTTGATGGGTAGGGTCAGAGAAGAAAGACCATGACATCCAAATGGAACTATAACTGAAAGGATTTTATTGTGACAAAAATTCCACTTTCTATAGAAATGAATTTTGCTATTCTGTACCTTTCACCCACTGGTCCTATTAAAAACCTCTAAAGCAAAATGAAAGTCCTCTCATAGATGATAGCCTTTCAAATAATGTTATTATGCAACCTCTCAATTTTCTCTCTACAGAATCAACAACCCCAACTCTCAGACATCACTCAGAATCCAGGATCTGGTCTTAATACTGTCCTTGACCCTAAAGAAGACCAAGATTGCAAGATGTTATCAAGAATATCAAGCTATTCTCTATCAGTTAGTTTTCTACAAAAAGTATGTCCAAAGAGGAAACTAATCCAGCTACTTGTAAATTTAGTTTAGAAAATGAGTAATTGTTATTAGAGAAAACATTTTTGGTTTTATAAACATTATACTGGGCATTTAATTATCTAACACTATGTCAACATGTAAAAAGTACCAAAAAAAAACAAAAAACAACACACACCATCAATTCTTGAAAGTTTTTGGTTTCTTTCTTGCAAGATGAAATTCTGAAAGTGCTCTTTTCAAAGTAGTCACAGGAAAAAAAAACAATAGAGCAATAATGATAATTAAAATGTGCACAAATCTAAGAAACAGCTATATCACAATCCTATTCTTACACAAAAGCTAGTACAACAAAGTGGTAATGATAGATAGTGGGAAAATGTAAAATTGGGAGACAAGAACCAAAGGTTCTATTAATCTTTGCTACAAATTAGCCCTGTGAACTTTACCTACAGCATAGTTTTCAACTATAATACTAAAATAGACCTCAGATTAAGGATTAAATATGTTTGATAACAGCAAATGCGTTCAAATTAGGATGCCCAACATTATCACTGCTTAATTCATACAAGAATTATATTCCACAATCTTTTCATTCCTTTTCTAGATGTAACGATTTCCCCTAAGACAAAAAAACACAACACAGAACCATGAATTCACCATAATTATCTAAATGTTTAAATGTTTATACTTTACTTCACAATTGTTACAAGGGAAACTTCTGATTTCTATTTTAGATACTTTTTTTTTACAGTTAAGTGACTCACATTTTCATTCCAATATAGCATAGTTATTAAGAACATGGTACTTTGATCTGAAATGCCCAGGCTCAAATCCAACACCATCACTTATGAGCTCTGTGTACCTACCTCATAAGATGGTTGTGGAAATTAAATTAATTACATGTAAAGTGCTCAGAACCATGCACAATATATAATAAATCGCTCAGCTTGTGTTACCTATCAATAACTTATGATGTCTCAACTTCATAGACTCAATCCCTTAAAAATACTGCATTTAGGACATATTTACACAAGATAATTGTTTTTAATTCATTGAGGCCATTATCCAAAATGAGTGTAGCTTTAAATGTGGCTCTGATTTTAAGACATGTAAACAACAACAAAAAGGACATTTATCAAAACCGAAGAAAAAATATTGCAGTTAGCCATGAATCGTTCAAAAACGTTTCAAACAGGTGAGATTCAAGGCAAATTTCAAATGCAACAGACACATGAGAACAAACTAACTGACAGTATGAAAACATAGCTGGAAAGATTATTATAATCTATTGGTTTACCTGGAAGTGGAATTGGCATGCCAGGAAGGGGAACACGAAACGGAGGTACCATTACTGGTGGAAAAGCAGGTATCGCTGCTGCTGGCTGAGGTACTGAATGAGGGACAGCAGGAGGTAACGTCTGGGGGTGCGGCTGGGGAACGTTTTGCACAGGTGTGGCTGTAGGAGCAGGAGTTGAAACACTAACTGTAGGCGTAGCAACTGAAACAGCAGAACTTGGGGTCTGATCTTGTGTTGTGGGTGCTGATAAAAGATAAAACAAAAATATGTATCACTCCTTCATAAACCATTTTACTCTACTCATTCATCATTCACTCATTCAGTCAGTATTTAAGGGCCCATTCCATGCACTGCAAGAAATTTGTAACAAGGTCTCTGTCTTCAAGAAGCTTGAAAATAGTTAAAAGAAATATAAAATGTAACTAAAATACAAAGAGAAATGGGATAAATGTATAGGCATGTAAACCAAGATCCAAAGACTATTTTTAACAGAGAGGTACAGAAAATTTTATGCTGTGATGGCAGACCTTGATAGATTAGGATTTCAACAAGGAAAATGACAAAGTGGAAAGAGAAAATAAGTAGTGGGAATAAATAAAAGCAAAGATTAGGAAACAACCAGGAACTATTTATGAAACAGAAGGCAAGCAGTCAACCAGTAAAACACTAGGCATACCAACAGAACTAGTGAGTTATGGCTGGAAAAGTAGGCCAGAGACACAAAGTAGAAGGCCTTGAACAAAAGACTAAGGAGTATGTACTTTACTAGGTAGGCGAAGGAAAGAACTTATATAAATGTAGAAAAATGATTTAAAAGAATGCACACCAAAACATATTAACTCATTACATCTGTGTATATATGCCTTTCACTTTTTACATATGCTTCTTTAGACTTTGAATTCTTAACAAGAATGTATTCACGTGTAATTTGTGTGATTTCGTGAATGTAAAAGAGGTGTGGGGAGGCTGAATTAAGGTTTCTGTTTTGAAGAATAATCAGTGTTCATTTGATGAATTAACTTGGCAGATGCATAAGAAAAAAGAAATAACAAAGGTGGGAAAATAAATTTCAACATATCTGGAATTGTCCCAGCAAAAAAGAACAGAGAGAAAAAGGAATGCAATAACTAATGACTGACTGGATAGAAACAAATGGAATAAAAAACAACTTGGGTTTCTCTATAATTATTTCAAAAGAAAAAAGAAAACAAAAAACTCAGGTTTCCAGTATAAGAGACCAAGAGAATGAGAAATTCAGGATAATTTGGTTTGGCTAATATGTTATTTTTAAATATCAAAATTAAAACATTTTATCCCTAGTAATTACATTCACAATCAAATTGTGACCTAAAAATAAAATTCCTATTTCTTAAAGTTTCAGTTCTCAAATATTACAAAATATTTTGTTATTTATTCATAACCCAAAACAAAAATTCATTTTGGTGATTCATTGGTAAGAAATACTTCATCTTTCTCTTGTTATAAAGAAAAATGTCAAACTCTACCTATATTGAACTAAGAATAAATTTATTAAATTAAATATAAAAAAGCAGTGCTTTCCTAATATTTTATTCTAAGGAAAAGCACACTGTTTAACACAAATCACCCGGTACTCCAACTGACAACAAAATTTGTCAGTATCTTTTTTTCAGCACCTAATAATGAAAAAACTCACTTAGGCTGGGAAGATGTGAGCAATTTCATACTTGTTAATAAGGGACTCACCTTGGCTAAATAGACAGCAGGGCCAAACAAGTATCTTCAGGGGCCCAGGAATGAATTGTTGGTCTAGCATAGACCTAGCCTTAGGGTACAGTATCATATTAATATAATTTTATAACATTGTGAAAAATACAAATTACATGCAACATTTGCCCAGTCCCATACACATACCATTTAGCATTTGTAATCTATTGTAATGGCTGAAAATATATCTAGTTATTCTTCCCAACTTCTCTGAGAAGTAGGATTTATCAGCATTTTTCACAAACTTGAACAGGATAAAATGAGTTTATACTCAACTGGAGTTCAAATTATAAATATCTTAATTTTTATTTCCATTTTCCCAGGTCTATACTACAGTTCACAGAATTACATCTTTTAAAAATATTACAGTAATAGTATGTAGATATAATTACCAAAGTTTTGTACAAATTACTGTAGTCAGAAAATAAAATGTTATAAAGGCATCAAATTTCAAGTGGAAAGGAATACCAATGGAGATGGCAAAAAGTATTTAATTCAACCCATTTCTCTTGCTGATACAGGATTTTCTGATTTGATTAGTGGCGATAAGTCATGAGAGAAAAAGGATAAAGGCAATAAAAGAATTAAATGGAAACTAGGAAAATGGCAGCTAGGACTTTATAGTAGATAAATTCCTACTAATTCTATCAGCTAAAATAACTGAAACACTAGGTCTCAAAATTTATTACTAATCCAGCCTCAGATCTCAACTAAAAAAGATAAGTGACTGCAACAACAGATGGAGAAATTTTAATTACTGTAGCATGATAATACTTCATGACAATGAATCAAGTAAAATAAAAATAGACATCAGGAATACTCAGAAAGACATCAAAATTGATGTTTCAAAGCAGTAAAAAGAACATGATTTTGCTATTCTGTCCTTAGAATAAAGGCCTCCCAATCACTGAAGGGGAGTGCAAAAAATGACAAATCGGAGTGTTCTGAAAAGAATAGTTGATAATCACAAGATAGCTATGGACCTGAAGACCATCCTGATATAGAAATGGAATGTACATAGGATAAAGTATTTGGCTACCCATTATCCTTAAAACAAAGTAGTTCTCCTTCCTAAGGCAGAAAACAAAACAGCAGAGCCTCCACATAGAACCACACTGCTTTTATTAATCCCCCTCTCCCATTACCACCACAGGCACCCCATATAAGCAGGCAGTTTTCTGCCTTGCCACTTAGGTTTTAGAAGCACTAGCCTATAAAAGGGTAAAGACCCTCAACCAGCTAGCTGTTAACTTCCATATCAGAATTCACTGTTATATTTCCATATCAGAATTTATCTTCCTATTAAGTACATTTTTGTCTAAAAATTATCAAGTAGGGCCTTTAAAAAAACTGCCTCCACATTACACCTACCTTATTCTTATAGGTTACTTCTTGTATCAATAAAATAAAGTCAAATTTGATTCTATTATTAAATTTCCCTAATATACATATTCCTTACAATGTACTATATACTAATAATTCCCCAGTCCCTAAAATATTGGGGAAAGGGACACTTTTTATTTTCTTATTCTCATCTCTATTATCCATGTAGCAAAATAATCCAAATTGTAATAACCTTGTGGAGACATGTATTTTCATAACTACCATAAATAATCAAAACAATAAAATCATTATTTAAATATCTGGGGCTCAATCTCAGCTGTAGAATAAGTAGCAACAAATAAAAAGTAGTGGTATAAATATTAATGACAATCTTTTAAGCATACTAATATATTCTTCTTTCTTCATCCCTAAAAACTGCTATTAAGCACCTCTCATATTTTAGAAAAGATCTAACCTTTGGGCCTCTGCAACTTTATACCTGAAAATTCTCTTACCCTTCTGACCACTTCTTTTTCAACTCATTTCATCTGCCTAATGTCCTATTATAGGATCTATTCACCTCTAAATGAGATTACTGAAAAGTTCCTAGTAAGTTTCCAATTTCAACACTACCCAAAAAATGAGCATCAGAAAAATCTCCCAGAACACTGCATTTCTGCAGGCTCCCTATTGCCTGCATGACTCACCCATTTGCCTGGTTCTTAAAACTCTTCATAATCTGATCTCACTCTTATTTATTAACCAATATAAACCTTCCCACCTCAAAAGAGTACCTTAACAATCCCCCAAACTACACTTATACTCATTTCCTGAACTTTATGCTGTTCCTCTCTACTTAAAGAGACCTCTCCTTACTTTTGAACTTACTCAAATTCTACCACAAATACTTCATGATCAACCTGAATACCCATGCAATCCACCGACCTGTCTCTCAGTTTTCTCAAATTGTTACACCTTCTATTTTCGCTGTAAATTTTGCACACTATTTTACATGCATTATGCTGGCCTCCTCAATTAGAAAAACTGGACGTCCTGTAAGATAGGGACCAAGACTTCCACTTATTTTGCAAAGCTTACAGCACCCAGCATTACTGTTAGCCAAGTTGAATAGCTAACTGCACTTCCCCAGTTTAGCTTCATGAATTGCAACTGGGCAAATAATTTCTTCTACTAATGTAAATTTCTGTTCTTCTTTCATCCAAAGTCTTATGTCAAAAATGTTTAATAATAACATCAAGGATAATACCTGAAACACTAGGATCATTTTAGAATGCAGTCCCTACTTGTCCATTTCCCTAGCTGCTAAATAAAAACACATGCTGACTGGTACTCACTTGATACTGTCTGCGAAACCGAAGAGGCAGTTGTCGTGGTAGAAGTGGTAGAGGATGGGGTGGATGATGATGTTGAGGTGGATACTGCAGATGCTGGGCTACTGGTCGTAGGGGTGGAAGCTCCTACTGCTTGTGCTTGCACTTGCGCCTGGGCCTGGGCCTGGGCCTGGGCCTGAGCCTGAGCCTGTGCTTGCGCCTGGGCCTGGGCCTGGGCCTGTGCTTGCGCTTGTGCCTGAGCCTGGGCCTGGGCCTGGGCCTGGGCCTGAGCCTGGGCCTGGGCCTGCGCCTGTGCCTGCGCCTGCGCCTGGGCTTGGGCTTGGGCCTGGGCCTGGGCCTGAACCTGGGCCTGGGCTGCAAGCATAGGTGTCAGTTCTGACTGCTGAATAACCTTAACTCCATCTGGCTTGCTCCAGGCAGATTCACGTGTCCGAGCATTATAATAATAAACCTGCAGAGGAAGCAAAATCACTGGTATCATAGAATCTGTCAACTGTCATTAAAAACAGGTAATGCAACTATATTTTGCCTTAAAATTAAGTTATTGGGGGAAATAAAACTTAGAAAAGAGAAAACATATCAAAACTGGCTGCTCACATTATTATGCTACCATATGTAATTTTTCCCTTTTTCCCCTTCCAATTTTCTATAATGAGCACACTATATTTTTAACACATACATTATTTTTGTACAGTTAATATTGCTATCCTTAGAAAGCCCTGCTTGCAAAGTTGACCCTTGGCTGGCATCTGGGAACTTGGATTTGGGAGGGTTACCACCATTCCCTAACTGGTAAGAACAGCAGCTCACTGTGCCTAAACTGTTTATACAAAAATGCAGTTCATGCTAAATGTCTGCTTTCCCTCTGGGAGTCTGGAATTTTGGTATGTGCTAAGCAAAGGGTGCCAGTCCCCAATGAAATCCCTTGACTCCCCAGCTCAGATGAGCTTCTCTGGTAGACAACCCTTCGAGTATGTTGTCACAATTCCATGCTGGAGAAATTATACATATTCTATGTGCTTCCAAAGAGTGGACTCTTAGAAGCTTGTGATTCACTTCCTATAGACTCCGTCCCATCACCTTTTTCTCTTTGCTGGTTTTGCTTTGTATCCTTCCACTGCAATTAGTCTTAGCTGTGGGTACAACTACATGCTGAGTCCTGTGAGTCTTCCTAGTGAATACTAAACCTTAGAGTTGTTTTGAGGAGCCATAATACATATTTAAAATACAAGCTTCCAGAATCACAGGTAAACAGATATGTAAGCATTCTAGTCTAGCGTGGAAGTCCAATCCACTAAGCCTTTCATCAAGCCGTACCCCACGCCCTGCTTACCCCAAGCTCATTCTTAATTGGCGAGAATATTCTCATTGATCTCAATCTGCCAGAACTCTTTAAGTTTACTCTTCTGTCACTAAGGAGTTAAAACCTAAATATATTTTTTAATTTACCTTCCCATCTGGCGTTTTATTTTCAACCCATATCTCCTCAGTAGGAGGCAGTGCTGGAGTACCAGGGGCAGTGACAGGAGGCATTCCTGGTGGAAACATCATACCCGGAGGAGGAGGCATGGTTCCCATGGGTGGAGGCATGAAAGGCGGTCTCTGTTAATTCACAAGAACAGTAATTAATGGTCACTTATATTTATCTTTTTTCCTTTCAAATTATTACTAAATTCTACCCCAAAGTAAAGTACTATAAGAGCAACCAAACTAGCTTTACAGTCCATTCAAATACACTCATCTAGGATGCATAAGCAAAGTTTCTCTGGAACAAAAATGATTACTAAACAGATTGGAAAGAAATACAACAACATATAGTAGTTATCTCTGGGTAATAGCATTATGGGTGAATTTTGCTTTATTATTTATACTTTAACTGCATATTTCACACACTAGGCACTAGATTACTTTCAGAAGAAAATAAGTGACTTTTGTATCTTTTTTAATACCAGGCACACCAATGCCTCCACCTTTCACTTCAATAAGAACCAACCAAAGGAGAAACATTATTTTACAGGTAACATAGCAACAACTAAAAAAGAAAAATTGAATATAGCTAATCTTTTTTCCTATAAGAAAAAAATATTAGCTAGAAAAATATTCATCATTTTCTATTTTTCAAATAATAGTAACAATAAGTAGCTCACTAATGACATGAACATCAGTTAAGTTTAAAAGATATAGTAAAATTAATTATCCATTTTACTTTTAGTGAAAAATAAGAATTTAAACGGTATATGTTGCAATTTTTTTTCATTTCCTAGAGCTATTACTAATTCAATCATATCTCTGATAATTCCTTCACGATCATTCAATGATTATTGACACAACATTAAGATTCTGAGCCACACAATTCAACTGTAACTACTATACTTTATTTACTAAAGCAGACAAGTGGTCTAACATTTCAACAACAGGTTTTGAATGGGGATTAAAAGATATCCTCTTTAATATACAACAATAAATTTCAGTTATCCAAAGCATCTTAATCTGGATAATGGAACTAACACCATGCTAATAATGTGAAACTGTACTTCATTTTCTTTCCCATACTTCAGATTTTTTTTTTAATCAGTTTAGTGTCTTTCAAACATCAGCACACAAACTCACATTCTATAAAATATCCATCCCAAATATGTCTCATGCACATTAACTGGATATCAGTTTGATTTAATGTAAAACCACACAATTATATATCAAGACCATGAAAAGCATCACAACATTGGAAAGTATCCCATTACAACATCTGATATATTTCCATTAGAGGGTTACATCAGTCCATTACATTTTATAATATTCTGCAAGTAGGTTTAACTCTTAAAGGCTTAAATTAGAATAAATTCATATGTAACAAGTTATACCAGAGACAGGTCAAAAATCTATTTCTTATTCTAATCTCAGAGAAAATATAAAACTTTTTAACAATTTGTTTAAGGGGGTAGGGGCTATTCATTACTAGGAAGGCAATAAAATTATTAAGTATTAAAACCTGTGTCTCTTCCATAAATATGACCCTATCTAAATAGAGTTAACATCACTCCAGTAGTACTTTATTATCTTTTGCTACTTTTAGTGAGTTCATTCTTGATTATCTAAACTAATGGAAGATAGATGATACCACTATATTTATTTGATTTCGGAACAGTATAGGCTGGATAAACTAAGAAAACAGAGATACATACCCAAACAAAAGCAGTACAACCTCAAAAGTAGATGTTTAAGAGAGGCCACCTTCATGACCTAATTTCAGACAGTAATTGAGTCTATATATACTAGAGAGGGATCTGTGCCTCAGGTTAAAATACCAGAAAATTTTCTACTTAAAGAAATCCCACAATTCTATTTCTAAAATTATAAAATAACCCCCTCTGTCTCCCAGGGAAGAAAAATATTCAAACAATGTGCTTACAAAATGCATTTGTTCTAGATTCTATCCTAGGCTTCATTTGTGGCAAGAATTGCTCAGAATATATATACATATGTATGTATACTTAATGATAAAATGTATCATTGAAAAATAAATAGTGCCCAACTAGAGTGGCTCAATGGTTGAGCATCGACCTTAGAACCAGGCAGCCATGGTTCTGTCAGGGCACATGCCCAGGGTTGTAGGCTCGATCCCCAGTAGGGGGTGTGCAGGAGACAGCCGATCAATGATTCTCTCTCATCATTGATGCTGTGCTCTCGCTTTCTCCCTTTCTCTCTAAAATCAATAAAAATATATTTTAAAAATAATAAAATACTAAAACAGAAAAATAAATAGCAATAACTAAAATAGTTATACCTTTAAAATTCAAACTTCATTTCCCGTAAAGAAGATGGATTACTAAAGACAATTCTCAGAGATAAAGGCAGGTAAGAAATACTCTATTTAATCCTAGTTTCCTTTGTAGCGTATTTTTCTATCTAAATTCCCATTCTGAATTTCTATTCAAAACCACTGCTTTTGGAGCAACAAGTTAATATCCTATCTAATAAATGGGCAACATGCAAATTAACCATCACTCTATCACAATAATGGCGGCACCCATAGCCACAAGATGGCGGCGCCCAGTCCTCTCAGCCCCGCTGGAGTCCCCCAGTCCCAGAGGGGTGACCACTGAGAGCCGGTAGCATGAGTGATCTGGTGGAATGCTTGCTTCGTTGCCACGGCGACGAGGCAAGTGTTCCATGCCCAGCCACGGATGGGCCTCTGGGCCGCAGAGAGCCTCTGAGCAGCAGGCGTGGAGTGGCCAGGCCCCGCAGAGAGCTACTGGTGCACGGATTTGTGCACAGGGCTACTAGTATGGATTATATTTTCCTATAAAGTGAAACTAAGAAGACAGTTTTTAAGGCAACACTGACATGTAATATTAATATTAACAACAATGAAGAAATGACCTCTATATTCTTTACCTGAAGGTGTGGAGGGCCCATAGGCGGAGGAATCCCTCCTGGAGGAGGCATTGGTGGCATATTAGGATCAAAAGGAGGACGTCCAAAGGGGGGCCGAGGTGGTGGAGGAGGGCCTCGCATCATACCAAAAGGTGGAGGAGGTCGCATGAGAGGTGGTGGGCCTCGCATCACTGCATTAGGTGGGGGAGCTGGGCCTCGAAACCTCAAGGCCTGCTGTTGAGCCATCCTGTGGGGAAAACAATGAATTAATTTCTTTCTCAAAATTACAAAAATGTAGTTACTGATCTCTAATTACATCGAATTCAATAGGCCCTTAAGAACAAGTGGAGTTGGAAAGGCATAATTTTGCAACCATCACAGTAAAAGTGCATCAGTAAGAATGAGCAATGGACACCAAATCTAGGAGGAAAGCTGGATGAAGAGGATATCCAGATGATCTTAAAATGTCTCCTCACATGCTGCTTATGATTGCAAGGGGAGATGAAAAAAATACTATGTAATAGGGAAATCATGCAACACCTTGACCAGTGGATCTACATTAATATCATCTAAAAAGGACAGACGGACATCATGTGACTGAGAGGAACACATCACCTATTTCAGACAAGAACGTATACCCTCAAATTAATAACGATGAAATAGTAGACAAACACAAAAAAAGGAATGTTCTATTTAAAAGGGGGAAGCAGAGAATATATTCTTAAAAAATGTGGATATTATACATAAAAGACAAAGGCGGGCTGTGGAAATGTAAAGGAGCTAAAGAGACATGACAACACAACATTAATTCTATACCAAATCCTATCCTAAGGGGAAGAAATGCTATAAAAAAACACTGGATTAATGGACAACACTAGAATACGAACAATAGATTAAAGTTTTGTATCACTGTAAATTTATGAAGTTGGTAACTGTATTTAGGCAAAATACTTCTATTCTTAGAAAATGCATATTTAAGTATTTAAAAGTAAAGGGCCTAAGATACATAAGTATATGTATCTTACCCTCAAACAGTTCAGAGTAACAGAGCATGCATGAGGGCAAATAATAAGGCAGATGAGGTAAAATATTAATACCAAGTGTACTATCTTTATTTTTTGCAACTTTTGATAAGTTTTAAATTACTTCCAAATACAAAGTTTTTACAGGGGCGGAGGGTAGCAGGCTTACGAGATCACTACTATTCTCTACCTAAACGGAAAGCCTTTCTCTACACTGAACCCTACCCAACCCTTCAATCTCTAGCTAAAACACCCTGGCTTATTTTCTCTATGGTATATAAGCAGATACATAGTATTACATGTTATTATCTATCTCCCTCTCACAAGTGCTTTTTAAAAAAATTAAAATTATTCACTCTTAAAAGTAATTACTATGTGTCAAGCAGTGCTCTAAGCTCTTTTTAAGTCCTTTAATCATTGTAACAACCCTATGAGATATATATTATCAACCTCATTTTATACATGAAGACACTAAAGCAAGTTGAAGTCAAATAATTTGCCCAAGGCCACAGAGCTGGTTGAGTGGAAAAGTCAGGATTCAAATGCAGGCAAATATCTCTTAAACACTACCCGACACTGTGTATGTAAGCTCCTTTAGAGTAGGAACTATGTCCTGTTCATCCTTACATCTCCTGTACATAGTTAGGTCTGCACATAGTAGGCCTCAATAAATATTTGTTGAATGAACCAATGAATACCTACATAGGGGATATTGTACCTACACTACCTCACAAGTAGAGTATGTAGAATCTTATAAACATTATCTATATATATAAAAGCCTAAGCGACCATTTGACCATAGCAATGATATGTACTGACCACCAGGGGGCAGACGCTCAATGCACAGGCATGGAAACATGGAACAGACTGATGAATCTCAAAGGGGAGGGGGGAGGAGAGAGTACAGGAAGAGATTAACCAAAAATCTTACATGCATACTAGAGGCCCGGTGCACGGATTCACGCACTGGTGGGGGTCCTTCGGCCTGGACTGCAGGGATCAGGCTGAAACCAGCCTGGTGCAGAGATTCGTGCACTTGTGTGGTCCCTCAGCCTGGCCTGCAGGGATTGGGCCGAAACTGGCTCTCTGACATCCCCCGAGGGGGTCCCGGATTGTGAGAGAGTGCAGGCCAGACCGAAGGACCCCACCAGTGCACGAATCCGTGCACCGGGCCTCTAGTTTTTACTATAATTTGCCATCGTCAATTGAGTACCTACCTATCAGTCTTCCCAGTAGCTACTATAAATCTCTCCATTATTCATGAAATGTACATTTCTGTGCTGAAGAAAAAATTAGCAATTACACTAGGTTGTTTTTGCTTTTTTTTTTTTTTTTTGTTATCCTCACTGGAGGATATTTTTTCCATTGATTTTTAGGGAGAGTAAAGAGGAGAGAGGGAAAGACAGAAACATCAATGTGAGAGAAGCACATTGATTGGTTGCTTCCTGCACAAGCCCTGACCAGGGCCCAGGCCGGGAAGGAGCCTGCAACCATGCTGCAACCAAGTACATACCCTTGACCAGAATTGAACCCATAACCTTACCCAGGACACCCTGGTCTGTCCCCAGGCCAACACTCTATCCACTGAGCCAAATCGGCTAGGGCAACAATTATATTCCTTATGTATATTTGAAGATAATCATTCTTATATTCTCTTCTCACCAGGCTCTCCCAACTTTCCCACACTTCAACTCTGCTTAAAATTAAACTTAGAAGTTTTTCTACATTTTCCATATCACAGTTCAAGTCTGACATAAAAAATCCTAATAAAGAACCAATTTTCCTTCTAGAATACTAGGGTTGTAAACATCCAGAATGCATATACCAACTGTATTTAACCAAATTTGCAAATGATCCTATCTCAAAGTATAAGTTAATAACCATGACTGAAAAGAGGAGTATGGATTATATCAGATTAGTCTTTCTCAAATTGTATGTATTCCTAAAAGACACATGGCTACCATTACTGAAGAAATAACCTTTTATACAGAAACAAAGTTAACCATCAAGGAAAGATATTCTGTTTCAGCCTTGAGTTAATAATGTACCTTAATCTTAGGTTTCCTTGGAATCTGCCTCTCCCCTTTAAAAAAAAATCAACAGTACTTATTTCTTTGGAATGTCACACTTCCTAGTTATAGCTTGAAGTTAAACATTTAGGCTCTAGAATGATGAAAAAGTCAAATCAGGGCTCTGTCTTTTATTGTCAAACTAGTTATATAATTCTGAGTCTGAGAATACTCAGATGTAAATGAGCTGGGGAATAAAAATAAAACCTATCTCATATCGCTATTCAATGAGATAATCCCTGTGAAACAGAGTACTTAATACACACTAAACCACTTTAACTATCACTACTTTCATTCCCCCCAAAACCTTGCACTGTGCTCTACTTATAAAAGACACTTGGGCCCTAGCGGGTGTGGCTCAGTTGGATCAGCCAAATCCATGCACCAAAAGCTTGCCAGGTGGACTCCCAGCCAGGGTTGCAGGCTCAATCGCCAGTAGGGGGCAGCTGATGGATGTTTATCTCTCACATCAATGTTTCTCTCTCTCTCTCTCTCTCTCTCTCTCTCTCTCTCTCTCTCTCCCCCCCTCTCTCTCTGTCTCTCTGTCTCTGTCTCTCTCTCTCCTTTCTTTTCTTCTCTAAAAATCAATAAAAACATTTTTTTAAAGGCACTTAGTTGTCAATTTGACTAAATGTCTTTCAAAAGTTTGCCACTAAAATAGAGACAGAATTCACATAATTTCCTCCATCGGCATCTTAAAGTTGCCATTTTCTGACGCCAGATATGTCTAGTACCTGTGCTGAGCTCTTCACACACACTGCTTCATTGCAGGCAACTTACCAGAACCTGCAGTGAGGATTAAATGAGCTAATAAAGTATGTGGAACAGCACCTAGCACATTAGTGCTCTCTAAGTATAGCTTTTATTACTGTTACAATAACATTAGTATAGTAATAGTACTAGTAAGTTTTAATGGTATTAATGTCAGTAATAGTGTAGCTACTATTACTATAATTATTATCAGGCTCTACATAACCTGCCTCTTGTTGACCTGTCTACAGACTCGAGCCTTTTTTTTTTTTTTATGCTCACCTGAGGATATTTTTCCATTGATTTTTAGAGAGAGTGGAAGGGAGAAGGAAGGATAGAGAGAAACATTGATGTAAGAGAGACACATTGATTGGTTGCCTCCTGCATGCAACCTGACCAGGATTGGGAGCTCACAACCAAGCTATGTGCCCTTGACCGAAATCGAACTCAGGACCCTTCAGTTTGCAGGCCTACGCCCTATCCACTGAGCCAAACCGGGTAGGGCTCCAGCCTTCTTTTTTGATCAAATACTTCAAGTTCATTTACCTTGAGGCCTCTGCCCTTATTGTTCCCTCTGCCTGGAATGCTTTTCCCCAGATCATTATATAACTGGCTCCTTTAAATTATCAGTCTTAGTTCCTCAAACTCCTTTCCCACCCTCAGCCTCTCCCAGACCCTCTCTGGCTCATTACCCAATTTGAGTTTTCTTAAAATATATTTTTATTTATTTCAGAGAGAAAGAGGGAGAGAGAGATAGAAACATCAATGGTAAGAATCATCGATTGGCAGCCTCCTGCACTCCCCTTACCGGGGATCAAGCCCATAGCCCGTGCTGCATGTGACCAGACTGGGAATGGAACAGTGACCTCCTGGTTCAGAGATTGACACTCAACCACAAAGCCACAACGGCTGGACCCAATTTGAATTTTAAATTATGATAAACTAGAGGCCTGGTGCACAAATTCATGCATGGGTGGGGTCTGGCCGGCCCACCCCTATGGGGGTCCATCGGGCCAGGCCGGCTGTGGGGGCCGATAGGGGCCCGGATCAGGCTGGTTGGCTGCCACAGTGCACATCATAGCCACCGGTCATTCTGGTTGTTCCACCATTCCGGTCGCTGGACTTTTATATATATGATGCTAAGAAGAAACCTCTCACTTGCTTACTTTTGTATTATACCCACTAATATGTAGTTTTCCCTTAGTATACTGCTGCTTTCCAGTGTAGAGGATGGTGGGTGCTCAAATGTTATTGTTTTGATGGCCGGAGAGAAGGGGGGTGTTGGTGGGGACTGGGTGGAGATGGGCAAGGAGGGAAGGGGATGGGGACATCTTCAACAGTGTTAATAAAGTTTTTAAAAAAGAAGCCCTGGCTGGTTTGGCTCAGTGATAGAGTGTTGGCATGTGGACCAAAGGGTCCTGGGTTCAATTCCAGTCAAGGGCACATACCTGGGTTTCGGGCTTGATCCCCAGTGGGGGGCATGCAGAAGGCAGCCAATCAATGATTCTCTCTCATCAATGATATTTCTCTCTCTCTCTCTCCCTCTCCCTCCCTTCCTCTCTGAAATCAATAAAAATATATTTTTTTAAAAAAAGAAAAAATTGTTTTCATAATGACAGTGAACACTGGGTATTTCCTATATGCCAAGAACGATTACATGGACATTATTTGCACCAACTCTTTTTATCCTCACAGCAATACATTGAGGTAAGTTTGGCACAATTTTTACAGAGGAAACTATGTCACAGAAAAATAACTTGTTTAAGGTACTAGTCAGTGTAACACCAGTGTAATCTTATTCTTGTTTTACAATTAAGGAAATTTAGACTGAAAGTACCTTGTCATAAGGTATTAATAGGTAAACTAAGGCCCTGGGTAAAGGGTCTATACAAATATGACTCTAAAAGTTATCTTAACAGTCCTCAACATAAAGGAATGAATAACATTTGGATCTCCAAATAAATTTTGTCTGTTGCAGGTTATTTGCATTCCTACCACTTTCAACCTTTTTGGAAAACAGAAGACTACTTGCAAAAATAGAAACAATTTTTTTTTTTTTACAAGAACAAATGTATTTCTCTAGAGGTACTCTATCTAGATATGCAATCCCGCACTGGTGAAGACAAGACTGCAAATACTTTAACAGGAGAGGCAAAATGGGAAGATGCTACTGACATATGGGAGGCCAATCCAGACTCTGCCAATTACTCAGTGACCTTGTATAAGTCACTTCCCACTCATTTGATGTGGCTAGTTTAATTCAAAATTTAGATCAATCTTAATTAGTATGGATGCTCCAAAGGATTTTGGTCTGGTTCAAGGCTCTACCGCCAGCACCTAGGTCAGTGACTGTCACAGAGCACACAATGAATTTGGTTCTAATAAGCAAACCATCTCTAAATCACCTATATTCATTTATTACCATAGAGCCACTGAACACTTCATTTGCCAGACACGGATAGACAGACACACCACAAAATACCTTCATGGTACACATGATACATATACGAAAACTAAGGCCCAATTTCGGCCATCAAAAAGACCGCATAAACAGCCCAATTTATCTTAAACCACGAAAAGTGCTAAAATAATGGTCTGTACAACATGCTTTGGAAGCAACTTCCCAACCCAAGAGGCTAGGCATACGATATTTGCAACGGAACACCTAATTTAAAGCCCTTCTCTACTCAGTTTTGCATCAACGTCTAGACTAGTGTTAATAAAATCGAAAAGGCTGCTCATTGTAAAGCTGAAGATACTATACTCTCTGAAATGCAAAGGAATGTTCCCAAATAAATTCAGGTGACCTTGAGATCAGAACCAGGAATAATAATAAACCTTCCTACCACTGACACTGGCAATGCACCTTCATCACTCATTACCAAAGCGAATACATGGGGTTTCAAGGATTTGAGATTCATCTCTGAAGTAAGACAAGCTTTCACTCCTGCCAAAGTAGGGATTTCTGTGTGTGACAACTCAGAATCTAAAACCTTGGAAAACAAACCCCATTTCCTGACTCAATTTCATCTTGAGCTCTAGACAATACCAGACTGCCCCATAACCCCTGCTCTTTTTCCTCTTCAGATGCTGACAATGGCACCATTCGGAATGGGAGCTGAACATCTGAAATGACGTTTTCCCCATCCAGGAAAAAAGAAAAGAAAAAAAAAAAAAAGTCTCAAATACCCTGAAAGCTTAGTACCTCTTTTTATTCTCCCTGACTAAAGGTTTATTTTTCCCGGACACTTTTACTTGACAAAATCTCAATCCCGAACCCCGTAGGCCTCGGGGCACCCGAAGCCGAAAGGTCACTGACCTCCTTAAGGGCAAAGGCGGGAGAGAGACCGCAGGCTCGGGGCCCGCCCGCCCGGGTGCCGAGGCCACTGCCTGGAGCTACCATTCCACCTCCGCGACCTTGTCCTACCGCCTCAACTGCTCCCTGCCTCAGTTTCCCCACCTGCGCCACGGGCAAGAAGAGGCTTAACTCAAGATGGTTCTGGCCTGTTGCCTGCAAAATGAGAAAAGCAACTACTCCGAGGCTGGATGTGAGGACCGGAGGAGACCACTCGAAGGAAGCGCTTCCTGACACAGACAAGGACGTAACAACGGCCGCTGCTATTGTTATTAGTCACAAACGCCACACGGGATGAAAAAAAAACTGGAGAAAGGAGGAAAGGCCACCATCAGGTAGGAAAAGCCAGCGATACGGGGAAGCAGGAACGGGGCAAACGTGGGGACCCCAGAGGCCCGCGGGGGCGTGGAGAAGCTGAGCCAGGAGGGATGAGGGGCTCCGGGGAGCGCACTGCGGAGTGGAGGGGCGCCCGGGGGACCACGGGGCCCGCGGCGACGCGCAGCCGGGCGCAGGGCTGAGGTCGGCCGGGGCGGAGGCTGCCTGCGGCCGAGGCGTCGCCCCAAGGCGGGAACGTCCGGCCGGGCCCAGGGGCCGCAGCCGCCGGGGGCGCTGGGCCCCGCGAAAACCGCTGGGAGCGCCCCCGAAAACGGACAGGAGGCCGCGGCCCAGCCCCAGCCCGGGCTCTCTCATTCAAGCCACCTTCCTCTTCCCCCTTCTCCAGCCCCATGCGGTCCCGGACCCGGGGCCGCCGCGGGGCCTCTGCCCGCCCTCCGCCCCGCATCCCCGCGGCAGGCCCACCCGCGGGACTCCAGCAGGCCCAGAAGGAATACAGAGCAGCGCCCTTTACCTGAGCTCCCCCGGGTTGAATCGCTCGCCGTCCCCCCCGTCCCCGCCACGCTCCGCCATTACAGAAGACCGCGTTCATCCACCCGCCGACCCGGCGTGCTCTATTGGTCAGGCAGGTCATCAATCTCGAGCGAGAGGGGCGGAGACAGCAGAGACCTATGAGATGAATGGTGAAACTTTCCATCAATCCTCGAGCGGAGGGCGGCACCTGCCTTACTATTGGTGGAAGGGCCCGCCGACTTTGAAAGCGGTATGGAGACAGCCACTGGATTGGTCGCTCGGAGGCTTTATGGGAAATGAGACTTAAGCGACGAGGAACCGCCAGCGCCCTCTCGCGGTAACCAGAACTAGGTCCTCCCACGTCCTGCCCGGCCTGCGGTAGCCACGTGTCCGCCGGCTTCCAGGAAGGCAGTTGTGGAGAATATTGACCACACGCTGGCGATATTGGCTAGGTCAGAGACCATTTCCTTTGCGTGAGCCAATCAACAACGATCTGGGTAGAGCTACAACCAACCACAGGGTTTGTGTGGAAATGAGCTCGTTCCCAGCTTTTCAGAATGAGAAGTTTTAAAGCGTCACCGGTTTATAGCCATGTTATTAAATAATATATTACCAGCTACATGAATGTCTTCTAAATTGTATTAAATAATTAGCTGCTGGCTGATGAGTGTCATAAATTGCTGCATTAAGTAAGTTGGGGAAGACAAGCCCCTTCGTAATTTACAGTTTCAGGCATCTGTTCTTCAATTTCAAAATACATTTGTCTGAAACTAGCACGTCCTGATACCCGGAAGGAATTCTGAATATTTATTTCTCTTTTTATTAAAGGAAAAGAAACACCTTTAGGTTCTGGGTTTTCAAAGGTACAATGAAGATGAACCCTATCATTAAGTTGCTCAAAATATTAAAATAATAGATAAAATTTACTCAGACCTAACTATATAAACCAGGCATTACCCCAAGTACTTTCCATGTCTTTTAGGCTTCATATACAGTAAGAATAGCCAGATTACAGATGAGACTGAGGCACGGAGAAATTAAGTAGCTTGTCTGAGTTCACCCAGCTTGTGAAGGGCAGAGCCTGGCCTTCAACCCAAGGCAGTGCAGCAGCATAACCCCATCTCTAAATGCCATGATGCAAGAAGATTGCAAACACACATCCACACAAAAACTCATACACAAATGTTCATTGCAGCATTACTCATAATAGCCAAAAAGTGGAATCAACCCACGCTGTCCAAATAACTTACGAATCTATTTAAAATGTGGTATATCTATACGAAGAAATATTATTTGGCCATAAAAAAGAATGACATACTGATACATGCTGTAATATTGAACCTTGAAAACATTATGCAAGTGAAAGAAGCCAGACACAAAAGGCTATATATTATATGATTCTTCTTCTTCTTCTTCTTCTTCTTCTTCTTTTTTTTTTTTTTTTTTGTATTATGACGCCATGAAATGTCCAGAATAAGGCAGATCCTTAGAGACAGAGTAGATCAGTGTTTTCCAGGAGATGGGGAGAGTGAATGCTAATGCCTATGGGACTTCTTTTTGGATGATGATAATGTTCGAAAATTAGACAGTGGTGATGATTGCAAAAGTTGGTGAATGTACTAAAACACATTGAATTATACAATTTAAAGGATGAATTTTATTATATGTGGACTATATATTTTTAAAAATATGTTTTTATTAATCTCAGAGAAGAAGGGAGAAGGAGAAAGAGATAGAAACATTAATGATGAGAGAGAATTATTAATTGGCTGCCTCCTTCATGCCCCACACTGGGGATGGAGCCTCCAAACCCAGGCATGTGCCCTGACTGGGAATCGAACCGTGACCTCCTGGTTCATAGGTCAACACTCAACCACTGAGCCACGCCAGCTGGGCATATGTGCATTATATTTCAATAAACACCGTGCTATATTGAACCCCAGTTCAATATTCAAAATCAATTATGATAATATGTGATAAGAAGTGAACACAATTCTGAGCATGATTAATTGGTAAAGGAAAGGATGGTTGAAATTTCACTAAATATGTGACATTCAAACAAACTGGAGTCTAAGAGTGGGAGGTTACAGCCCTTTGTCAACATTGGTGTGCATCCCCAAGTCCTGCCCCATAGTTTCGTAACTATTACAAAAGTAATACAGTATAGCCGAAACCGGTTTGGCTCAGTGGATAGAGCGTCGGCCTGCGGACTGAAAGGTCCCGGGTTCGATTCCGGTCAAGGGCATGTACCTTGGTTGCGGGCACATCCCCAGTAGGGGTTGTGCAGGAGGCAGCTGATCGATGTTTCTCTATCATCAATGTTTCTAGCTCTCTATCCCTCTCTCTTCCTCTCTGTGAAAAATCAATAAAATATATTAAAAAAAAAAAAAAAGTAATACAGTATAGATGGCTCATGACAAACTAATCCCCACTGCTGGGAAAAAAATTCAAAATGAATATTTTATAGAAACCAAGTCAATGGTGTTTATATAAAAGATGAAAACGAATGTCAGTTTGAATGAATGGAAGAAACTCCTTGTAGATTTAATACAAGGTTTTTTATTTGACAGTTTCTAGTTGGGCCTCCTTCCTGGCCAAGGTGCCGGCCCCTCCTCCAGGCCCCGCCAGGCCCTCGGTTTTCATTGTATTATTTATATCTATATATATTTTAAGATATTTATATCTTATTGTTTTATTTTTAAATATATAGAGCAGGTATATCTACATATACTAGAGGCTTGGTGCATGAAATCCGTGCACCAGAGGGGGGGGGGTCCCTCAGCCTGGCCTGCGTCCTCTCGCAATCCGGGACCCCTCGGGGGATGTTGGGCCTAAACCGGCCGTCGGACATCCCTCTCTCAATCTGGGACGCTGCATGCACTAGTGACCATACTTTTCATACAGGTGAAAGGCATCTGGCTGTTGTATGGGAGGTACATTTTTTTGTATTATAAAAAGGAGTACATAACATGATCCTTCTGAGGCAGTAGTACCACTTTCCCCATCATATGGGTGGAAAACTGAAGCAGAGAGAAGTTAAGTAATTGGCTTTGTCACACAGTTATAAGTGTCAGAATCAGGGCTGACCACAAAATATGCAAGCCCCACAGGTTGAGAACCGCTAGCAGGGTCGCCTAAGACCATCGGAAAACACAGATATTTACATTACGATTCATTAACAGTAGCAAAATTACAGTTATGAAGTAGCAACGAAAATAATTTTATGGTTGGGGGTCACCACAACATGAGGAACTGTATTAAAGGGTCGCAGCATTAGAAAGGTTGAGAACCACTGATCTAGAGGCTTTGCTAAAAAGCCTCTAGATCCTGATTCTTAGCCCTAGGATTGGTCCAGGACAGTCATCAATCGGATGGATGCCAGATGGTCCAGAAAATGTCCTGGAGATCTGGGCAATGAATGTCAGGTGGATGTATATGAGAGGTTCAGGGAACCTCTGAAGGACTCACATATGTCCAGCTGTACATCCAGTTGTGGTAGGCAGTTAGAGAGACATAAGCAGAACACGGCCAGGTACAGAAGGTCACCAGGGCAGAAAGCCGGGAAAACAAGGACCTCACCCCAGGGTAACTTTTCCTCCCCTAGCATATCTCTGGTCATGCAGTTCAGACCCCTCCCCCCGACCTTTCCTCCTCTGGCATGTTGCTAGTCATGCAAATTAGACCCCCTTTAGAGGGGGGACATACAAGGGAGGCAGTGGATAGCCCGTGAGCATTAAGCCCCCAGGACAATGAGGTTCCAACCTGCATCAGATATATGTAGGCCTAGTTGTATTTCAACTCCAGGCCCAGAAAACCTAACAAGGGATGCCATGACTGACATCAGTGTAAACCACAACCTTGAAAGGACCCACCTAGAAAGCTGATGAATATTCTATTGCAATCCTCCCCAGGGGCCTCCCCTTAAAAGCCCTACAAGAGGACCCAGCTAACTCTCTCTCCCAGGAGCACACCTGTGCCTTCCCTCCCCCCCCCTTCTTTCCTCTAGGGTGTTACTTTTACCTTTATCTCTCCTAAACTCCAAGGGCCCTTCTTTTGCCTCTCTAACTTGTTACCTGGGCCCATTTCTTCTACCTCTCAGCTCACTTATTCCACCTCTGTGGCTTTCTAAATAAACTTTCCCTTGTGGTTTGAGTCTTGGCTCTGAATTCTTTCCTAGCCAGAACTCAAGTACTGAGGTTGCTGAACCAAGGTCCAGCCTGACCCCACTCGTCTAATACCTGGTGCCATTCTTGCCGCCACTACAGGCATTGCCACAGGACTGGAAAGTTCAAAAAAGTTTAGTTCCCAGGCTAGGTAGAATAAGAATGGAGTCTTTCCTCAGGGCTCAACCTTCATAATGTTCATAACTTTAGTAGCTTGGTTAAAATGATTCCATTATATATATTCCCTATCTTTACTCTTTCCTCAATCTGAATGACCAAGTATATCCTATATAATACAAGGGTAATATGCAAATCAACCAAACAGCAGAAGGGACAGTTGCTATGATGCGCACTGACCACCAGGGGGCAGATGCTAAACACAGGAGCTACCCCCTGGTGGTCAGTGCGCTCCCACAGGGGGAGCGCCACTCAGCCAGAAGCCAGGCTCACAGCTGGCGAGCACAGTGGCAGTGGCGGGAGCCTCTCCCGCCTCCGTGGCAGCGCTAAGGGTGTCTGACTGCTGGCTTAGGCAGGGAGCGGGCCTAAGCCGTCAGTCGGACATCCCTCAAGCGCTCCTGGACTGCAAGAGGGCGTAGGCCGGGCTGAGGGACCCCTCCCTCCCAGTGCACGAATGTCGTGCACCGGGCCTCTAGTATTTCTATAAATCACAATATCACTGGTTGAACTCAGTGACCCTACCTAGCAGAGTTTACACGTACAGTGGAGAAACCTGGGGGACACCATCTTAACCGAGTGATTGGGGTTGACATCTGCAGCGACGACATGTACCCCTGATAGGATGTGATGAGAAGGGCTCTTCACCTCTATGGCATTCTTTCCAAAAACCCATAACCTCAATCTAAACCTGAGGAAACAAGAAACAAACACAAATTGAGGGACCTTCTACAACATGCCTGCTCAATACTTGTCAGCATCTGAGTCATGAATGACAGGTAAAGACAGCTAAACTGTCACAGGTTTAAGGCAATGTAATGCAATGTAGTATTGTGGATTGTATTCTGGAACAGAAAAAGGACACTGATGAATAAAAGCCTGAGATAATGTGAATAAATTGCCTCTTAGTTTTGATGAATGTATCATGGTTGTGTAATTATGTTCACATTAAGAGAAGCTGGATGCAGAGTACCTCTGTACTAACTTTGCAACTCTTTAGTGAAGCCAAAATTGTTTAAAAGTAAAGAGATTTTAAATATGTTTTAACTTTCCAGATAGCTAGTTCTCAACGATGCTAAGTGCAAGGGTGGAAACCACTGCCATATTGTGATGTATGCCTTATTGTCCATCTACGAAGTGAGAGGATTGGACAAGATACTCATCCATTGATCAGGACAAACAGTGCACAGGGATGTCCTTAGAAAAGGCTCAGCTATATGAGCACCTAGAGAACTCTCAAGGGAGACCCTCAACCTGGGAAATACGTGGGGTTAAGAATTACACTCCTGCCCTAACTGGTTTGGCGCATAGGCCTGTGGACTGAAAGATCCCAGGTTTGATTCCGGTCAAGGGCATATACCTTGGTTGCGGGCACATCCCCGGTAGGGGGTGTGCAGGAGGCAGCTGATCAATGTTTCTCTCTCATCAATGTTTCTGGCTCTCTATCCCTCTCCCTTCCTTTCTGTAAAATATCAATAAAAAATATATAAGAAAAAAAAAATAATTGCACTCTTAGCTCTACAGTCCCCCAAATATATTTTGTTAATAAATAAGACTGGACCCAAATTCAAGGACACTCACTTTAAACTGAGCACCTAAAGACCCAGCTCTATAAACCAGAATGCTAGTTTATTAATTTACCAAAAAAATTTCCAACTGTCAGGTGGACCATATACTCCTTTCCTCTCTGTAGGCAAACTTGCAAAGCAAACAAAATCATGAGAAAGCATCCCAATGTGATTGAAAGCAGAACAAGGCAGTAAGTTATTTTTATTTAAAATTTTAATGGCATTGGGTCACATGAGCCTGATAATTTACTATTCCAAATAGAGAAATACCTTCCACTTAGACCATCTGTGCCTACCCTTCCTTACATTGGGAACTCTCTGCTTTACCCAAGAACCTTGCATACATAGCTAAGCCTACTCCTCTAGCCATAAGGAAATAAATAAGTATGTTATATGTAATACCTTAATCAATAAAGAAATTTAAAATAAATAAATAAATAAATAAAAATTAAAAAATAAAATCAGTCCTTCTCAAAAAAAAAAGAAGAAGAAGAAGAAGAAGAAGAAGTATGTTCTTTTCTATTCTGCTCCATAGGAAACAAACAGGAAGGAAGTAATTTTTATTATTGACACCATTGGTTGATTCAGTTAATGAGCTCATAAATTTGCAGATCCTTAAGATAATTCCATGGGCCACCTTGAATCTGTGAGCTAGAAAGTAGAGTACACTGCTCTAGGATGATCTATGTTTTGTTTCCACAATTTTATCCTAATAGGATACCATGTGATTATATCTAATAGCATATTACATTCCCTAAGATTACCCTGGTTTTGATTTGTCCTGTTCTGGAACAATCAATCACACATTTGCAATCTCTTGGTTTATTAACATAGATGACTATATCTATGTTCGTTGTGTGTACATTTTACTAGTTTAACTGTCAGAAACTTTGGATTTGTCCCAAAACATCTAATAAGACATTTACAATCTCTTGGTTTATTAACATAAACAGTTAACCAAATCCATTGTGTAAAGTCAACACTATTATTTTACTGAATGGGAGTGGGGCTCTCTCTTTCCTTATTTTATCAACAAGTATGTCTCTTATAATTCACTAGAGGCCCAGTGCACAGATTTGTGCACCAGTGGGGTCCCTTGGCCTGGCCTGGGGAGATCGGGCCAAAACCAGCTCTCTGACATCTCCCGAGCGGTCCTGGATTGCAAGAGGGCACAGGCCAGGCTGAGGGACCCCACCGGTGCACGATGGGGGCCGGGGAGGGACTACTGGAGGGCTCCAGGGCATGTCTGGCCTGTCTCGCTCAGTCCCAATTGGCCAGACCCCAGCAGCAAGCTAACCTACTGATTGGAGCATCTGCCCCCTGGTGGTCAGTGTGCATCATAGCGACTGGTTGAATGGTCGAATGGTCGGACACTTAGCATATAAGGCTTTTATTATATAGGATTCCAGATCTAAAATTATACTATTAATTTTTTTCTGTTTCTCAAATTTAAAACAACAATATCTCAGGAACCCTTTTGTAAAGGTAATATTTAGTACTTAATTATAATGCAATTGTCTCTTATACTATCTTTCATACACAATCTCCCCAAATTACCACTTTGAGAAGTTACAAAAGAAATTGATTGCAGAGCTGAAAGGAACCTTCAAGATCATCTGGTCCAACATTCTTTGTCCACATTTGAGGACATAGAAACACTGCGAGTTTGATTATTAGCTTTCTCACAGCCACATATCTAGTCAGTGGCAGAGACAGGACTAGAACCTCAGTTAAATTTGTCTGAAAGCTCTGTCTCTTAAAATTTACAGAACTCCACACCTGCAATATGTCATTAAGCACCACACCAGTCTCAGAACTTGGGGTGAGATAAAAATGTTGTATTGCTATAGCAATAACTCACCATTTTAGAAGTTACTTGAACTCTGCTCCATTATACAAACGTATCAGACCAAGTGTTCTAATTTTGGGTTCAGAGACCATTAATTTGTCCATTTGGTAAATCCATTTACTTGTCCATCTGGCAAACATTTAATGCACACCAGTTTTGTACCAGGAACTGCCATGATTGCTGAAGACACAAAAGGCACTGTTACGGAGTCTAGAAGATAAACCAGATCTTAGCCAAGACCAAGGACTAGTATTTACTAGGTGATTGGCCTATATAAACATTTTACATGGAACTTCTCATTTAATTCCTCATGACAATTATATATGGAGCTACTAATTATCTCCACTTTACAGATGAAGCAACTGAGAATTAGAAAGTGTAAGCAAGTTGTCTAAACTCATACCAACTAAATGGTAGTCAGGCAAGTCCACACGACTGCATTTACTCTGAATCTTTATGCCCTACTGCTTGAAATTCAAGCAGAAACACAGGAGGGATGGTGTTTGGAAAGAGATCCATTGTGGAGGTGGAAACTGAGGAAGCAAATGAGGACCAGGAAAGGATGCAATAAGGGGAGTGGCAGGAGATGAGGCTAGAAAAGTGAATGGGGTTGTATTTTATTTTGTAGGTGATAAGAAGTTATTTAAGGATTTCAAGTGGGGGAGTGACAGGATCAACTTTGCTTTTTAAAATGATCTCTCTTACTGTGGTGAGAATGATGCTTTCAATTAGGGAGACAATAGAAAGCTATTGAGATTGACCATGATAAGACCTTGAACTAAGAAAACAACAGTGAGACTGGAGTAGAGGGGACAGTTTAGGAGCTAAAAGGTAGAATCAATAAAACTAGGTGACTGATTGGATTGAGTGTGGAGTGGCTGGGGAGATTTAGGCAACATTAAAATTTGACTAGGGCAGCTTGGGTTAGAACATAGAGATTCCTTATTAACATTATAGAACAAGTTTATAATTACAAGCACAGATATATATTCTAGAGAGACTTGTTCTGCTTTTGGACTTTAGTTTACCCTGTATCATATCCAAACTCCCTTGTTAATAAGCTCTGCATCACCAGATACTATAGGATTTTTAGAACAAAATAGAAATGGAGGAATGTGGAAACTGAGTGATTTATCCACATCCCAGTCACTTGCATTAGAACATCAAAACCTCATGAGCTTTGAATTAGGAAGTTGTGAGAACTGCCAGGAAAGGCCATAAATCCCTTTATGCAGAAGAACTTGTTAGGCCAAAGCAAATCACTACTAGTAGAATTCACTATTAGTGGAATGACAGAGTCATTCACTCAAGAATTTTCATAGCCCTTTCTAATTTGTATTGGTCCTATACTAAGAAACGGAAACAATATAATATCACCCAACTTCTGCCCTGAAGGGATTTATGGTCTAATGAGGAAGACTAAGAGGCAAAAATGGAAGCACAAGTGATAAGATTCGAGCAGGCATTGTCTCAGCTGCTTGGAAGCCCAGCAGAGGGACGGGAGACCCAGAGTGGTAGGCTGGCTCCCTAGCGGAAGCGCGTGATTGTGTCAGGCACAGTGGAGGTGGCAGAAAGTCATCGGATGGAAGGACATTTGACTCACCGCATTATTGTGTTCCAGAGGATGTTCTGGCTCTGCAGTGTCCAGAGCTGAGCAGTCAATATACACAGACAGCTGCAGCTTCTCTGTCAGGACTGCCTGGGTTTGAATCCCGGATCTGCCTCTTACCAGCTATGTGATTTGAGACAATTTCTTCCCACTCTTTGTGCCACGCTTTCTCCATCTTAAAATGAAAATAATAATTATATCTCTGCAAAGAATTGTTATGAGGGTTAAATTAATATAAGCTCATTTAAAGTGTTTAGAACAGGCCCTAGCCAGTTTGGCTCAGTGGATAGAGTGTCAGCCTGCAGACTGAAGGGTCCGGATTCGATTCCAGTCAAGGGCACATGCCTGCAGGCTCGATCCCCAGTAGGGGGTCTGCAGGAGGCAGCCAATCAATGATTCTCTCTCATCATTGGTGTTTCTATCTCCCTCTCCCTTCTTTATGAAGTCAATAAGAACATATTTAAAAAAAAAATAAAGTGTTTAGAACAGGACTCATAGTAAGTGCTCAAGAAACATTAGCTGTTACCATTATGATAAATAGAAATTTCTTATTATTATTTGATCTCCTTTTGCTGTCTTGATCTCTCCACATACGAGTCTTTGTGCTTTACATAGCCCTCTCTTTTGCATAAAATGCTCTCCATTTTCTCATTGGTTAGCTGAGAAATAAACACAAACTATTAGTCTGCTGTCCAACTCACAATGGATTTTTTTGGGGAAAAATCATCAACACAGATTAAAACTGAAAATGGCTATGATTGCATGTGGTAAAATGTGGTATTGACTAAAAATGGACTGAAGATCAAATGCAGATCTGCAAAATTTGACCCAGGAAAGTTAGATGTGGTTGAAATAACAGTCACTAAGGAAACCTCACACAGTCTAACGAACAAAATAAACTGATGAACAAAATAGATCCAGAGATATAGAAACATGGAACAGAATGACAAATCTCAGAGGGAAGGTGGGGGTGGGTGGGTAGGAAGAGATCAACCAAAGAACTTGTATGCATATAGCGATAAGATTCAAGCAGGCATTATCTCAGCTGCTTGGAAGCCCAGCAGAGGGACAGGAGACCCAGAGTGGTCACAACACTATTGTCTGATCCATGGACACAGACAATAGTGTGGTGAAGCCTGAGGGAGGGGCAGGGGCAGGGGCAAGCCAGAAGGGGTCAAAGGGAACATTTGTAATACTTTCAACAATAAAGATTTTTTTTTAAAGGAAACTTCACACAAACAATGTATAAGTCGGTAAAACTTAATGCAGACAGACCTGCTGGATGATTCAAAACTTCACCCTGAAATTTAAGTGAAGAATGAATTCTGTCAGAAATAATTTTAGTAAATAAAAAAATTAAAAGCAAAAATTTTAAAAGATTATAATATAGAAAATTGACACTTGAAATGTTATAGAATGTTATTAACTAGTGTCATCCCACTATAACTATAGAATGTTATTAACCAGTGTCATCCCAATAAATTCAGTAAAATAAATAACGAAAAATAAAATTGACCCAGAAATGTATGGGAGTTTCTTGGAAGTTGTTGGGGTTATTGGCATTTGCCCCTGAAAATGCCTTCTCAATGAACATGTAACAATGTTGGTATCGTTTTGTTTCAATGTCGAAGTGCCATTAAGGTCCAGAGGATCAGGATCAGGATGGGGGTCATGGATCAAGGTGTGTGTGTGTGTGTGTGTGTGTGTGTGTGTGTGTGTGTGTGAGAGAGAGAGAGAGAGAGAGAGAGAGAGAGAGAGAGAGAGAGAGCTTAGAAAACAAAGGCAGCATGGCCTCAGAAAGGGGGAGCAGCATGCAGAATACCCCCCTGCGATTAGGAGCCTCATGTTATCTTAACTGAGGCCAGAGACAGACGCACACAGGCAGCATCGGGATCAGGCCGCCCTGGTTTGAAAGCTGAGTCACCCTCCAAAAGTCACCACCTCCTTGAGCCTCAGTTTCCTCATCTGAAAATGAGAATGGCAATAGTACTCACCTCTGGAGGTTATCCTGAGGCCACCTGAGACCATGGTCGTGGCCAGTGCCCGGCATGAAGCCACCGTTACCTGTCATTGTTCTGCTTTTCTAGTGTGTATGTGCTCCCAGAAGGGACTCACTCACTCAGCCAGCATCCGCTAGATGAGTGCCTTTTTCTGAGCAGGGTCTTCATAGCCCATTTCTCTGTCCCCAGCCCAGTGTCCAGGACCCCAGCACAATGCCATGCTTATCATAGGATCCCAGGGATTTTTAGCTGTATGTTGAATGTGTATTAAAGAGAGAGGGAAATAAAAGGGGAGAAAGAAAGGGAGTTGGGGTCAAGGCTGGTAGACATATGGGGTGCATCAAAGGATTGCCAGACAGATGGTGAGCAGGGGAGCACACCTGGGTGCTGCGTACTAATTAGCTGACAGGTGGGGTCAAGGCTTGCAAAAGGCAGCGAACAGTATGTTGTTTATTCCCTAAACTCAGGGGCTTCCCGAGGCCAGGTACCCTCAGAATATGCCTCCCTTCACCTTGAAGAAGCCCTGGGCCAGGGGCAGGGAAGCTGTGCTGACACGTTTGATCACTGAGCCTTTCGAGAAGGCTCTGAGCCACCTTGGCCTCAGCTAGCACACCACTTCCTCTGGTCACGTCTTCCCTGGAACTAAAATACGGCGTGGAAAGGCAGCTCGGTGCCCTCACAGTCGCTGTGGCTTCCTCAAGCCATGACACGCTCTCTCTTTTATGAGCCTGCGGGGCTGTAATTCTCATCCCCTGACATTTATGGGAGGCTTCATATTAGCAAAAGGCTTTACAGCCCTTTTTATGAGGGATGCCTCCGTGAGACCTGTCAGAGGCAATCACCCAGGCTGCGCAGAAGGGAAGCGAGCAAAGCCCGCAGGTGCATGGCCCTCACCCGCTGGCCTGCCAGGAGCCAGGAACGGGCCTGCAGGTGCCACTTCTCCTCAACCGCATGTCAGAGCTGATTTTCTTGCGCTTGGAGCCTTAGGAGCTGTCTCTTTCCCCCCGTCTTCTACATCCAACCCACCAGTGGGTCCTGAAGGTGCTCCTCCCAGAGGCACCCCGAGCCCATCCATTTCTGTGCATTTGCTCAGCATCACCTGGCCCAGCCCCCCTCCCACACAGCCTGGCCTGTCTCCTGGTCTGTCCTGTGACCTACCTTCTATCACCCACACAGGAGATGAAGTAATCCTCTGGAGCAGCGGTTCTCAACCTTCCTAATGCCGCGACCCTTTCATACAGTTCCTCCTGTTGTGGTGACCCCCAACCATAAAATTATTTTCGTTGCTACTTCATAACTGTAATTTTGCTACTGTTATGAATCGTAATGTAAATATCTGTGTTTTCCGATGGTCTTAGGCGACCCTGCTAGCGACCCACAGGTTGAGAACCGCTGCTGTAGAGCCTAAGACCATCGGAAAAAACAGATATTTACATTATGATTCATAACAGTAGCAAAATTACAGTTATGAAGTAGCAACGAAAATAATTTTATGGTTGGGGGTCACCACAACATGAGGAACTGTATTAAAGGGCCGCGGCATTAGGAAGGTTGAGAACCGCTGCTCTAGATGTTTACTTCTTTATTTAATGCAGGCGTCCTCAAACTACGGCCCGCAGGCCACATGCGGGTGTTTTTGTCGTTTTGTTTTTTTACTTCAAAATAAGATATGTGCAGTGTGCATAGGAATTTGTTCATAGTTTTTTTAAACTATAGTCCGGCCCTCCAACGGTCTGAGGGACAGTGAACTGGCCCCCTGTTTAAAAAGTTTGAGGACCCCTGATTTAATGCATGCACCTTTTTATTTATTTTAGTTGATTTCGAGAGAAACATCAATGTGAGAGAGAAACATTGATTGGCTGCCTCCCATATGCACTCCAACTGGGATCGAACCTGCCACCCTTTGGTGCACAGGACGACACTCCAACCAACCAAGCCACACTGACCCCGGCTCCCCCACTGGCTTCAGGGACCCACCCAGCTCTTTTCTGCCTCCACAGTTTACACCCACTTCTCCATCGGCCTGAAAAGCCCTTGGCCCACTTGCAGGACGGCTGGCTTCGTCTCACCTTTCCAGCCTCCGCTCTTATGTCACCTTCCAGCCCTCCCTACCTTAAATTGCCCCCTCTCCCACAGACCCCTCTCCCACATTGCCCTGTTAAGTGTTTTCAAGAGCTCTTCGAACAACTTTAAAATTTTTCTTATTTGTTGACTTACACGTAGTCTGTCTCTTTGCTAGACTGTCCGTCCCGTGAGAACAGGGACCTTGTCTGTATTTTTCACCGCGGCACTGAATGCCGAGCAGCATCTGTGCAGAGGGTGAGCTCAGTAAATGTGTGATGCGAAAACTACATGGAGGAATGAAGCAATCTCCTGATAAGTCTCTCTCCTTCTCTCAAATCAGTGTCTAAACACATCTTCATTATAATCGGTAGAGGGCAGCAAAGATCCTGAGTTATCTAATTCCTGGGCTTTACGCCAGGAAACGTATTCCCCTTTGCCAAGTAGCAGGCGCAGGTCTATCAGGAATTTCAGGGAAATAGCCAGCTTTACAAACTCTTTCTCTCCTGTTCCTGAAGCCTTCTCTGCTCTGAACCACTTACAGATATTTAAATTTTTTTTAATTAAAAAAGATATTTCAGGCTCACAATGCTCCTTAGAAAATAAAAGCAGATGTTGTATTGACTAAGCCGAAAAGAGCCTCAATGGCCTGGAGCCTGTACCCTCCTGCCTGACAAGTTCGTGTGGAAAAAAGGACACTCCTATCATAGCCGGCAGCTGCTTGAGACTTAAGAGTTTACAGCTCTACCTTATGGTGTGTGTGGGGGGCGGGGGGGTGGAGGGGAGGGTAGGGGGGGAGCGAGTAAGCACCAGCTAGGCAGCTGTTGGTGTTTTCAGCACTTGCAAGAACAAGTTGTGTGTGTGTGTGTGTGTGTGTGTGTGTGTGTGTGTGTGTGTTGTGTGTGTGGTTCTGTTTTTTGCTTATATCTGATGCGGCTTATTCCATCCTCTCTTTTTGTTTCACAGTTCCCCCACCCAGGGCCTTCACCACCACCTGCCCTAGTGGGCTCCCTCCCTGAGAATACACACTGAGCCCGGGCGACCAGCACCCACACACCCACACACCCACACACCCACACACCCACACACCCACACACCCACACACCCACACACTCACTCTCTGCCCAACAAATAGATTTACTGAGTCCCATGACTTACCGAGCCTGGGTCTGTGCTCTGTGGGTAAAGATGATCCATGTGATTGGAAGCACGGTTACTAGAAGCAAAAGGCAGGCAGGATTTCTCAGCCTCCGCACTACTGACATTTTGTACTAAAAAAGTCTTCGCCGTGGGGGCATTCTAGGATTTTAGCAACATCCCCGGTTTCTGTCCACTAGATGCAGATAGCACCCCTTCCCTAAGTTGTGGTAACCAAAAACGTGTTTAGACACTGAATGTCTAAAATGGGAATTTGACCTTTCCTATCCCAATCTTTTTTAAATTATTGATTTTAGAGAGAGGGGAAGGGGGGAGGGGGGGAGAGAGAGAGAAATATGGATTTGTTGTTCCAGTTATCCATGCATTCATTGGTTGATTCTTGCAATGTGCCCTGACTGAGATCAAACCCGCATCCTTGGTGTATGAGGACTACGCTGGAACCAACTGAGCTACCCGGCCAGGACCCCCAGCCCCAATCTTGAAAACCACTATTTTAACAATCTACTGGGTACCTTTTGCGGCAACTTTCCAGCCTTGAGTCAATGACCCCTTTCTCCTAGCCATGCTCATCCATTGTGGCCTGAAGCCTATGGAGTTGGTAGATTGGACATCTGACCCAATCTGGGCCTCTCAGCTTCTTTTTTTCTGGCAATTTTTTTTCTTGTTGCTTTTTATTTTATTTTATTATTTTATTTTAATTCTTCTGGGAATTTGAAACTAGGACTGGGAGACTGACTATGTGTTCATTGTGGAGCCAAAACATGAACGCAAATTTAGAAGGTGTGGGCAGATGTGTGGTCACATGGGACCAGGAGGCAGCGACATCTTACTGAAGCGGCAAGAGTGAACTAGACTATAGAGAAACGTGGAGGATGAGGCAGAGACGTGTCACCTAGTTCTCACACTTTCTGGTTCTAGAACTTCCCAAGGACAGGCTAAGCTTCCTGCCTTGGGTAGTGTAAGGCATTCCTGTCCATTTATAACTAATTCCTTTTTTTGTGCTAGGGGAAGTTCTGTTTCCTGCTCCTGGCAAGTGCATTCTAACTGGCCCATCCCCTGTGGCCTGGAACTGAAATCACACGCAGAAAATACCAGGGATCCAGGGAGTGGAAGGAGCAGTTTCGAACCCTCAAGGAAGCGCGCCCACCTCGGCACATGCATGCCATTCTCCTTTCTCCACCAAAGGGCTTCCTTACCCTCTCTGTAGAGTTTTTCTTCTCTTAACCTCGGCTTGTACCTGGCTGGCGTGCCATGGCCTCAACTCAACTTCTTGCTGCTCATTTCCCATCGGCTTGACCGCTAACAGCAAACCCAGGCCAGGTTTCTTGGCTCAGGTTTCTGAGCAAGTGAGTCTCATTGGCTCCTGTGGCAAACACGGTTGGCTGCCTCAACCTACAACCATCCCTCCCACTCAGTTTTGTTCGGGGTGATACTGGAAGCCGTGGCAGCCATTTTGCAGCCAAGAAGTAAAGCCAAGAGAATGGCAGAGAAACGGACAGAGGAGGGCTGCAACTCCCGGAGATGACGAATTAGCCAACCCCGGAGCCATTTCCCTTTAGACTCCTTGTTACATGAGATAATTAGGTGTCCTTGCGGTTTGGGCTACGTTGACTCAGGTATCCTGCTACTTGAAGCCAAAGGATCCTGACCGATATAGCACAGCTCATCTTTCCAGGCCAGGTCACTCGGGTCCTAGGTCACTACCTTGGCTACCGCAGACAGACTGCCTTGGAGTCACCACTTGCCTGCAGTCCGTGTCCTTTATTATGAAACTAGAGGCCCAGTGCACGAAATTCGTGCACGTGTGTGTGTGTGTGTGTGTGTGTGTGTGTGTGTGTGTCCCTCAGCCCAGCCTGCACCCTCTCCAATCTGGGACCCCTCGAGGGAGGTCCGACTGCCCGTTTAGGCCTGATCCCGTTATGATCGGGCCTAAATGGGCAGTCGGACATCCCTCTCACAATCCAGGACTGCTGGCTCCCAACTGCTCGCTTACCTGCCTTCCTGATTGCCCCTAACCGCTTCTGCCTGCAAGCCTCATCACCCCCTAACCACTCCCCTGCCAGCCTGATTGATGCCTAACTGCTCCCTTGCCGGCCCAAATTGCCCCAACTGCCCTCCCCTGCTGGCCTGGTCACCCTTAACTGCCCTCCCCTGCCGGCCTGGTCCCCCCCAACTGCCCTCCCCTGCCGGCCTGGTCCCCCCCAACTGCCCTCCCCTGCCAGCCTCATCACCCCTAACTGCTCTCCCCTGCTGGTCTGGTCCCCCCCAACGGCCCTCCCCTGCAGGCCTGGTCACCCCTAACTGCCCTCCCCTCCAGGCCTGGTCCCCCCGCAACTGCCCTTTTCTGTAGGCCCAGTCACCCCCAACTTCCCTCCTCTGCTGGCTTGGTCACCCCTAACTGCCCTTTTCTGTAGGCCCAGTCACCCCCAACTGCCCTCTCTTGCAGGTCTGGTCCCTCCCAACTGCCCTCTCCTTTTGGCCTGATCACCCACAACTGCCCTCCCTTGCAGGCCTAGTCCCTCCCAACTTCCCTCCCCTGCTGGCCATCTTGGGGCGGCCATCTTGTGTCCACATGGGGGCAGCTATCTTTGACCATATGGGGACAACCATCTTGTGTGTTGGAGTGATGGTCAATTTGAATATTACTCTTTTATTAGATAGGATAGAGGCCTGGTGCACGGGTGTGGGCTGGCTGGTTTGCCCTGAAGGGTGTCCTGGATCAAGGTGGGAGTTCCCTTGGGGCATGGGGTGGCCTGGGCAAGGGGCCTGTGGTAGTTTGCAGGCCAGCCACGCCCCCCGGCAACCCAAGCGGAGGCCAGGGCCGGATGGAAGTATCTGGGATTTATTTATCTTCTATAATTGAAACTTTGTAGCCTTGAGCGGAGGCCAAGGCAGGCCAGGGTGGGTGGGAAGCTTGGCTTCCTCCATCGCCGGGGGCAACCCAAGCCTCCTGCTTGCTCCAGCTCCGTGGCCGCCGCCATCTTGGTTTGGTTAATTTGCATACTCACTCCTGATTGGCTGGTGGGCGTGGCTTGTGGGTGTAGCAGAGGTACAGTCAATTTGCATGTTACTCTTTTATTAGTGTACATATTTTAAACCTACAGGAAAGTTGGGGAAAGGATACAAAGAACACTCAAATGTCCTTCAGCTAGATTCACCAATTGTTAATAAGTAGTTACATGTTCATTGTACATGTTTCCATATATGTGGGGCTATTTTTGACTGAATTACTTGCAAATCAACTAGCGGCCTCCTGCACACCTGCCTGGGCATGTGTCCTGACCGGGAATCAAACCAGCGACCTCTCAGTGAATGGGGCTACACTCAACCAATTGAGACACATTGGCCAGGGCAGTAATCTGTTTACTTTTAATGGTTGAGTTATATTCCATTTAACACAATGAAAAGGTAAATTAATTAAAGAGCCTCTGGGCTCAGGCGCCCATTGCTAACACAGAGCAGCCATAACCCTAGACATCTACACTGGTCACTAACACCCCTCAGAAATGCTTCTCCTCACCTCCTCCTCCACCCTGCAAACAAAAGGTGACTTTATCCAAATGTGATAAAGAATTCTGGTTGTCTTGCTGCCAACCTCATGGAAGGACGCCGCTTAGGAGTGTGCGGAGAATTTGAGCTGTGGAAGCATTTAGGTAAGAGAAAAGACAAATTAATTAACTTGTCAAATCCTTCCTCTCAAATGTCATGAATGCTATAGATTCTTGCATAATAAAGTATCATTTCCCAGGAGTGTTGAGCATCTATTTTCTTGCCTTCTTTGAGTTCCACTTTGTGGACCTATAAGTATTCAGAGTACTGCAGCATTTGCAGTAGTTACACAGGCAGTCAAAGGACATTTTCCAATATTAAATATTATTATTTTTTAATCTCTTTTTAAATATATATATATATTTTATTAATTTTTTAAAGAGAGGAAGGGAGAGGGATAGAGCGTTAGAAACATCGATGAGAGAGAAATATCGATCAGCTGCCTCCTGCACACCCCCAACTGAGGATGTGCCCGCAACCAAGGTACATGCCCTTGACCAGAATTGAACCTGGGACCCTTCAGTCTGCAGGCTGACACTCTAGCCACTGAGCCAAACCAGTTAGGGCTTTAATATTTTTTTGTACACAGTCTAGACATAGTATGCTTTTAAAATATATATATATTCTTAGGGATTTCAGAAAGGAAGGGAGAGGGAAGAGAGGTAGAAACATCAATGATGAGAGAGAATTATTGATCAGCTGCCTCCTGCACGCCCCCTCATGAGAATTGAGCCCGCAACCCAGGCATGTGCCCTTGACCAGACTCAAACCCAGGACCCTTCAGTCCACAGGCCGCTGCTCTATCCACTGAGCCAAAGCAGCTAAAGCTAGACATAGCATGTTTGAAGCATGAGGCATAGTATCAATTTTTCCACGAGCAATGAATGAACACTGAATGCAAGAATTGCAAACCATTTTATGCGTATAAAACTATTTTATAAGGTATAATTAAATTTAAAAACTAGCCCTGGTTGGCGAGCTCAGTGGTTAGAGCATTGGCCCACGCACCGTCATACATTAGATTCCCAGTCAAGAGCATGTACCTGGTTTACAGATTTAATCCCTGGTCCTGGCCGAAGCATGTGCTGGAGGCAACCAAGTGATGTGTCTCTCTCACATCTATGTTTCTCTCTCTCTCTTGCTCCCCTCCCTCCCATCCACTCTCTCTAAAAAATCAATGGAAAAATATTCTTGGGTGAGGATTAACAACAACAAAAATTTTAAAACTAACAGCTTTATTTGAATATTTTTGTTTAATTTTTTATATATTTTTAATTGATTTTTTTTTATAGAGAGTAAGGGAGAGGGATAGAGAGTTAGAAACATCGATGACAGAGAAACATTGACCAGCTGCCTCCTGCACACCCCCTACTGGGAATGTGCCTGCAACCAAGGTACATGCCCTTGACCGGAATCGAACCTGGGACCCTTCAGTTCGCAGGCTGACGTTCTATCCACTGAGCCAAACTGGTTAGGGCGGCCCTGACTGTTTTGAAGGGAGGTGAACTCCCTGTCATTAGAAGTGTGTAAGCAGACTGAACAACTGCTTGCTTGGAGTGCTAGGAGGGATAGGGCATCAAGCAATGGATGGAAGAAACTCTCTAATTTGATGGCCTAAGGCCTCTGCAGCAGTAATTTCAAAAGAAACTCACTCTATTCAATAAATATTTATTCAGCACTGTTGTACGTGCCAGGTACAATCCTGGGCAGTGGTGGGCAGGGTGGGCTTCCTGAAGCTCAGGTTGGTGGGGAGAGATGCTAGCAAGCGGGTGACTGTAAGACAGCCTCAGGGCTCTCGCAGGAAAAGCACAGAAGTTACGGAAGCTCAGAGGAGGGGCACCAGCCTGGGACAGTGGAGATGGATCCTGGAAGGCTTCCAGGAAGAGTTGACATCTAAACTAATGTTCGAGCAATGGGTTTGCTCAGGCCTTTCCGAGAGCCCCTGTGGTTGGGTTTAATGTCAGCTAATTTCAGGTCCCTTCTCTGCCCTGCTCCATTTTGTCCCTAGCAACTGACTTTTTAATTACCAATTGTCACCTTGGAGGGAGAGAGAGAATACGTGTTCCACCCCATTTTACAAAACTATATCCAGGGGGACCAGACTCCAGGTGTTTGGCATCGAAGTTACTGGGCAGGACCTAAACTCAAGATTCACAGCTGTTTAACCAACGGGAAGGGAGGGGGTGAGTCATGCTGCATTTGCCTCCTGGGCTGTGAGCACAAAGGAAAGAAAACATTGTGAAGGGAAGAAGCAGGCTCCTCCTCGCAGTAGTGTGTTTTCCGGCCGTCTGCGCAGTAGACAGCAGAGCCAATAATCCAGCCTGCAAAACTGCCAGCTAATAAAACCAAACCCTTTGAAGTGAGTAATGAATACGCGCATTTTAACTTACTCCCCTCTCGTGGCTGGGAGCTGTGCAGTGGCTCCTGGGCAGAAGTTCCACTAATGCAGGGATGTTGACTGGCCACTGCATCAAATATTTATGGAGTCACAGATGGGAATCTACAAAGAGTTTGCAGAGAGCTTTAGTGTCTTTCTTTGGTTCCAGGGGATGCACTTCCGCAATGCAAAACGCAGGTCCACTAATACACATCTACGAGCTTCTGCGCGTGGCTGCCGACCCATTTTAACAGGTTAAATGCAGCCTGATTTAGAGAAATAATTTTTTTTTTCCCCTTAAAGTAGAAGAAGTACATTTTCACTGTGGACATTTGTAGAAAGTGCCTTTGCACTAAAAGAAGAAAGAGACTCACCTATGACATCCCCATCCAGATGTAGTCTAACGCCTTTTCCATCAAAACCCGTTTATACTGTGCCCAGTGTTCTGTACGTTTCACTCTTTTGCTTTGCTCATTTCACAGATCTGTAACATCTTTACACAGCACTGAGGGATACTTTACAGCATTTTAAATGTGTTTACAGAGTATTCTAGAGTAGCAATGTGCTGTGTAAAATGTTACAGATCTACTGTGAAATGAGCAAAGCAAAAGAGTGAAACGTACAGAACACTGGGCACAGTATAAACGGGTTTTGATGGAAAAGGCGTTAGACTACATCTGGATGGGGATGTCATAAGTGAGTCTCTTTCTTCTCTTAGTGCAAAGTCACTTTCTACAAATGTCCACAGTGAAAATGTACTTCTTCTACTTGGATATTTAAGTTGTACCTAGTTTTGCACTACTGTAAGTGATGTTCTTGATGAGCATCCTTAGAATTAATTATTTGTGCCCAGTGATGGTATTTTCTTGGGCAAAGGAGTGGGAAAGGAATTGTTAGGTCAAAGAGTTAGCCTGATCATACCAGTTTACATTTCCATGGTCAGAGTCTGGAGAGGGTGGGGCTGTCATTTTTAATGGGCTGTCAGCTCACCCAGCTCAAGTGAGATGGTCTATGAAGCACTGAGAGCTACATTTTGGCCTAGGAGTTTGTCGGGAGGGGGGGGGAGAGGGGGGGAGGGGTTGTATATTTCTTTGTTTTTGTAACAACCTCCTTGAAACTTGAACTTTTTTCCTCTTTAATTTAACAGCTATCTTATTTCACTAATCTCCCGTCTTTATTTAGTTACACTGGAGAGAAAGAAGGATCTCATCAATGATAAACAGTAGTGCTGGGTTCAAGAAGGATTTATGGCTTGCTGCTTTGCGTTGCTGGTAACCACAGTTATAATGCTGGGTTTATCAATACCTTTTTCCTCTAACAATAGAAGGCGAGCTGTTTCCTGCAATTGAAGTCTCCTAGAACAGAGGTTCAGTGATATTTAGAAAGAAAGAGAGGAGGGGGTTGTTAAGATTGCCAGCTATTTGTTTTGCCAAGTAAAGATACTAGAATAAACCAATAAACAATGGCCATCTACTCCCATCAAGTAATCACTAAAAAATGAGACTTTACTTACTTACTTACTTACTTATTTATATATTTTCATTTACAGTTCACTTTCAGTAATATTTTGTATTGGTTTCGGGTACACAGCAGAGTTGTTGGACTATCAGATACAAAGTGTTCCCCCCAATATTTCCTGTACCCACCTGACACCATACATAGTTATTATAATACTAGAGGCCTGGTGCTCTCTCGCAATCTGGGAGCCCTTGGGGGATGTCGGATAGCCAGTTTCTGCCCGATCCCTGCAGGCCCGATCCAGACAGGAGGGAGCCCGATCCTGTGCATTGAGCGTCTGTCCCCTGGTGGTCAGTGAGCATCATAGCAACCCGTCAACTGTTCGTTCGGTTGTTCAGTTGCTTAGGCTTTTATATATATAGATTATTGATTATATTTCCTAGGCTGTACTCTACATCCCTGTGACTCTTTTGTAACTACCAATCTGTACTCCTAATCCCCTCACCTTAAAGAGTGAGCACGTTAGCACCCATGCACTCGAACCAAAAAAACAGAAGATAATCCTAGAATAAAGGTCATTCTTACCTAAGAAATAACAATTGGCATTCTTGCACTGACATCCACATTGACCTTATATTTCTCTGACAAAGGATTTTGAAACAACATGTTGGACTGGCCTCAGTCTGTGGACTCTGATTTGAGAACTGCTCTCTGACAGGCTCGTGACCACATCATCTACTTGCACAGGATCTGACCTAGACCTCGTCCTCCGTGGGCAAGAGAGAAGGAGAGGAACCTTCTACCCCTTCCAGGAGTCTCTTCCTACTTGCGTGGTCTCCACAGTGCTCCCAGGTTACAGTCATTTGCGTACTGTTTTCATGATTTGCACATACCAACAAGCCACCTATGTTATTACTTATTTAGTGCTTGTTCTAAATCAACACTTTTTACTTCAAAACAAATTTATTTCAGAAGTAGACTTAATATCTCATGCATGAGTGGAAAAAATATCATTTGTCATAATAAAGCAAAACAATGTTATTAGATTCTAGATCTAGTTTACCTGCCAAAGGTTCTTAGAGTCCTGTACTTCCTTGGTTGAGAGAGAAAAGGGAGAGGGAGGGAGGGAGGGAGGGAGAGAGAGAGAGAGAGAGAGAGAGAGAGAGAGAGAGAGAGAGATTAGCAAGTAAAAGGTGTTAAAGATATACTTAAGAGAAGAAAAGGATTGAAGGAGAAATGAAATGGAAAAAACTTCTCACTGTGAGGTCATTTGTTGGGATGCTGTATTCTGTGCTGCTGCTGGGGTCCCACAGTTTGGAAAGTACCAGTAAAGAGGAAAGAGAACTGGACTTGGCCACCTGCTGATTATAAATCTTCAGATAAATCACTTCCCCTCTTTTAAAACCTCAGCTTCCCCAGTTGTAAAGTGAGATGATAATAATCTCGAATTTGGCATAGTGTGAGGAATAAATGAGAATGATTAAAGCATGTTGTAATCTCCAAAATGCCATACATGTCCTGAAGGCTTATCCTCGCATGTGGGAGTGTTTTTATTTATGAATATCCAATCTTTCCTCCAGGGGCCCAGAATATACTTCCAGGCCAAACATCTCACCAGAATGTAAAATAAATAAGTGGATTAAAGCCTTTATAAATGAATTACTGGATCCCATATCATATGGGATAGAGTCCTGGAAGGACTGAACTGAGCATTCTTAAGAATTCTAATTATCTGATCAATGGCTGGGGTTATCAGGACAGGAACCATGCCTGGTTGTTCACTTCTGTGTCCCTTGCAGTTAGTTCAGTGTGTGGCACGTCAGAGATGCTCAACAAATACTGAGTACATAAATGAATGAGCGAATAAATGAATGGCTAAATGAATGACATCCCTAGGTTAGACGTTGGTCTTTGCAGTCGATATCTGTGGCTTTTTGCCAAGCAGTACTGTATTAATCATGTTTTTAATTTTCTATTTTTTATGATGCTTTGACATCTTGGGGCCTTGTGGACCTGGGGAAAGTCTGGCCCAGCGGTAGCTAATTCCTAGAAATAGCAAACAACTTGCCTGTGTGTATACCTTTAACATGCAAACCAATCAATCCTGAGTCCATATTCCCCATCAACCCCCTTTTATCAGGCCCCTGAAGTCCTGGACACTATCCCCTACCTTAATCACCCCAGGGCCATGTACCAGATAACTAGAGACCAACCCTGTAACCCAGAGCCCACTGAAATTATTCAAATTATCCAATCCTAAACCTGCTCAGCTCTGTACCCTTCCTCACCCATTCCTTCCCGTGAAAACAACAATAAAGGCTTTTGCCCAAGCTTTCTCCTCCTGTCTCCTGGTGTTTCCCATGTGGCCCTGCACAGTGAGGCAGGTCCCCTCCTCTAGGGAACTGTGGGTAACAAATCATCTTTTCTTTTTTTAAAATATATTTTTATTGATTTCAGAAAGGAATAAAAAGGGAGAGATAGAGACATCAGTGATGAGACAGAATCACTGATCGGCTGCCTCCCACATGCCCCTACTGGACACGGAGCCCGAAACCCGGGTATGTGCCCGGACTGGGAATCAAACTGGTGTACTGGTTCATAGGTCGATGCTCTACCACTGAGCCACACCTGCCGGGCACAAATTACCTTTTCAATGACTATTATCTCCTGATGTGTTGGCCTGGCCATACCTGAACAAAAACAAAATTCCAGCTACGTTTTAAAACAAGTATCAACCCTTAGAACTCACACCAACTCCAGTCTCCGTTCATGATTGAAGGGGAGTTGTTCTCACCTCCAGTTCAGGGAGGGCTCAGGTCTAAGCCAATCAACTTATCATATCATGATTGTCTCAGAGATGGACACATGACCACATTAAAGTTGCAATGAGACTTCTACTGGGACAAATACTCTTGATTCTCTTCCTGCAGGATTAGAATCTGGGAAAGTTTTAGGTCTGGAGCTGTGCAGCCATTTTGCTAGCTAGAGGCAAAAAGCTTGTTTGGAGTAGAGTCAACCAGAGAAAGCAGCTCCATGAGGAAGAGGGAGAGAAATCAGTTCCTGGTGGCATCAGTTGAGCCAGCCCTACTCCTGGACTTTCCAGTTACCTGTGTTTAAGCCAGTTTAGATTGGGGCTTTCTGTAGTTACCAATAAAAGAATCCTAACACACAGGGTCTTCTTTTCCCTTTCCTTGATGCCCCAAACCACACTTGGCGTATTTAAAGCGGCAATTTGAATTAATTCAGTTCCACACTTAGTATGTGCCAAGCACTATGCTGGGCCCTAGTGACACAACATTAAGACCCTTGAAGAGTTCGGTGTGTATGGGAAGACAGACAACCAGGGGAGCGTGGAATAAGAGCTTTCATAGAGGTTCAAGCAAAGGCCGGGGGCTGGGAAGGAGCAGTCAAATCTGCCTGGAGGGTCTCCCTCTTCAGTTCTCTGTTAGTCACAGGCTGGGCTCAGCCTGGACCTGCAGGGCGTCTCTCCCCTTTCAAAGAGCATCAGCGATTTCCAGTGCTAACATTTAGTGAGGGCTTCCTGTACCACTGGGCCCATGCTCATTCCATCCTCTCAGCTCCTTTATAGGGCAGATATTCTTTTCCCCATTAGAGAGACGAAGATTCCGCTATTCAGAGGCTTAGTGAGGATAAACAATGCTACTCAACTTCGAAGTAGCACCTGAACTCCAGCGTAGCATGTCTGACTCCAAAGGCCATGCACTTCATTGCTAAGCCACTCCCTAGTATTTGCCGAGTGCTCCTTGTTGCTAGACTCCACCCCATGATTGTAGAAGAGAAAGAAGCTTTCCAAAAGCATTTTACAACAGAATTTGCTATTGATTCCCTTACCGTATAGTACCTGGAAAACAGTATTCAACTTTTAACACACAAGCTATTACTTTAAAATATATTTTTTTATTGATTTTAGAGAGAGAAAGAGGAAGGGTGAGGGAGAGAAACATCGATAAGAGAGAACAATCGATCAGCTGCCTCCCGCACGCCCTCTACTGGCAGTCGAGCCCGCAACCCAGACATGAGCTCTGACTGGGAATCAATCAACAACTTCTAGGTGCATGGGAGATTGCTCAAGCAACTGAACCACACCAGTCAGGGCCACATGAGCTATTTTGAGGACCACAGCTAGTGAGTAAAATGACGTGCACCTGTGAATGTGTGCATCCTTGCTCAAGATCCCAAACTCTCATTTGCGATGTCTTCACCTGGCGGTCCTCGGAGAGATGGAGCAGCCAGACGCAGCATTAAGTGGAAAAGAACCTCCCAGGCCCCGAGATCAGAATTGTCTGCGGTTAGAAGGCATTAGGCAAGATCTCTGACTGACACCGGTCAGCGAATTGTGCCTTTGCTTCCAGCAGAGCGTGTGGGGCTTCTGAGAATTTCGTCCTGCCTGATGGAGGCACCGGAGGCAGCCGGAGCCCCAGGCATATCGGCCTCCTTGGCAGGTTTCCTTTTTAAGCGTCATGTTGGCTTGTCAACCTCATCATCCCAAACCAGTTAAACAAACAATTTATTAGACTGGCAGCCCCTCTGGATGCTGCAACTTTTATGTAAGGGGCTGTTGGCTTTTCCATTTTCAATTCCGCTTTAATGGTTTTTCTTTCCAGAGGGAAAAGGGTGCATCTTTCAGCCTGGGTATGAAGTGTGTTATATGGATGTGGACAAGGAGATCGTATACTGGCTATGAATATTCATAGGTTCTCTTAGACATATCACATCAAATCTGTGCGCAGGGATAAGTATTTCATTTTAAAATCAAAGCTGAATAGAATGCTTTTAAATCATCATTAGGTTTTTCTTACAAGTGAATACATTTATATTAAATTTGGATTTGAATTAGATGTAATTCACACAATACCTAATTAGAAGACTTGCTTTCTTCCCTTTATAGTATTTCTCAAAGATCTTTTTATGATCACTTAATTTGGAGTCTTTTGAAATAGATACATTGGATTTTGTAATACATTACTGACTCCTTTATTTCAAAATTACTATTTTAGGTTTCTTGACAACTAAGAATGGCCTTTTTTTTTAATAATTGGTCAGGAAAACTGGAATTTTGCTTCCCTGTTGTGGTTTTTCTTTTATTCACAGTTCTCCTTGGATTTTGGGTTTTATTGCCATAAAATCCTGACTTTATTGTTCATTGACCACAAGAAATATACAAACCTTACTAATGACAGTACCTGCCATTGGTCAGGACTTCCTCTGTGCCAATCACTGAGCTTACATCCTCGCTTGTGCAAACCTCAGAACAAACCTAGAGGGCAGATACTATTTTTTTCTCGCTTTATAGTTGAGGATTCTAAAGCTCAGAAGGCTCAAGACACCTTTCCCAAGAAAGAAAAGGAGCTGGATTGTCCACTGAATCTGAAGTCAGCACACTTATCTGCCCATTGATTCTTTCATCCCGGGAACCTCTACTGAGTGAGGCCCTTCTAGGCCACTGTTCCGAACACTGGAGAGACAGTGAGGAGCAAGGCAGACCAAGCCCCCAGCTCTCAAGGAGTCTGCAGTCTCCCCAGCTTCCCAATCGAGCCCGAATCACAAATCTGGACTCCCGAATCACAAATCTGGACTCCCACCCACACATGTGACGCAAGGTCCTGTCCTTGGCATGCCTGGATTCCCGGGCTGGTTTGAATCCACATCTGAGCATTTCTCAGTTTGGGGCTGGGATTTATTCCAGTGTCTGCATCATTATAAGTTCTTAAGAAATACTTGTCATTGTTTGACATTTAGACCTCAAAAGACAGAGGGGGAGAGTTGTTTCAGACAGAAAACACTCCAAAAGTGTTCCTGCTTTGATTTTATTCTTGACTTAAATTCGTTCCCCTCAGTCTTTACCTGCAAGTGCCTGACATAGCTCCAAGGAGGACGCAGGAGGGCCTGACATCTCACGCCCACGCAAGTGTTTCTATCCTGTCTGAGGACCAGGGCTAGGCTCCCTCTGGCCAGGTCCCCCCACTTCTGGAGGCTGCCCCCTTCCTAACAGTTGGAGTCTGGCTGGCTTCCCACTCCTTTGCATCCCCCTAAAAGCAACAGGGAGGATGAGATGAGGGTTGCTACCATCTCAGCCCCTTGCTGGCAGATTTACAGCACCTGCCTCTTGATCAGCAAAAACGGGGTGAGAGGGGGATGAAAAAGACCCGTCAGCCCCGCTCGCTCTCTCCTGTCTTTGTCAGAACTGCTTCTCTAGCCGCCAAAGCATTTGGAGCTTTCTCACGGCAGGAAACGAAAATGCTTTTTTCCCAGACATGATAGCTTAGGTCCTCCCCGCGCGGTGGGACCTGCCTGTCTTGCATCGGAATCTTTCATCTTCGTTTACGTTCCCTCCTTCCAGAGCTGCTTCAATAATTGATGGGGTTCTGAGTGGCACGTCGGTGGCACCTGCGTGCTGAACCCGGGTGGGAAGGATGGCGGAGAGGAAGGTGGCACGGCTGGGGTCCCCGCCCCAGTGGCAGCTTCTGTTCTCTTCTCCGTTTCCCCTCCTCCATCCCCCATGCCCAACACGGTGTCTGTGCACGAGGCTTGTCTTCGGTCAGTCCTCCAGACACAGAGGCTGAGGTGGGATTTATCGTGCAGGTGATTTATTCCGGGATTGCCCTCAGAAGAAACCTGTACTTGGGCGGGGGCCACAGAAGAGGGAGAGAAGGAAGACAGGGCAGGAGAAGGAGCTGGGCAAAGACAGGGTGTGGGGAGAGCCTGCCTAGACCTCTCAGAGGCGGCCTGCTCAGATAAAGGGGCCGGGCTGGTATGCCCCCCTCACTGGTCAGCCAATACCCACCACTGGGATGGGGTGGAACCTCCTAGGCATCCAAGACACTTTCTGCAGCCAAGGATAGGCCTGCCAAGAATATAAGTATGTGAACCAGGAGCCGCCGACATCATGTTCTAAGAACTGATGCAAGGTCAGCGATGAGTTGGGGGAACGTGACATGGCCCAGATGATGCTGAGCCTTGTAGGCCATGGGAATTACCCGCAATTGGAAACCTGACTCAATGCGCTCAGATGTGTAAAGGAAATGTAGCCTCTACTTCGCCGCATGGATCCGGTCTCCCACTGGCCCCAAGTCCAGCAAAAACGTGACTTTTCAGTGTTGGTGCTTCAGGCGCAGGAAATGTCAGAAGGAATTGGTCCTTTTCCTCCGCAGGATGGCCTGGGGGGACGGGGAGCTGGCCTTGCGGTGACAGCGGAGGTCCTGAGCCCTACATGTGTGTCCCTGTGGAGGCGGCAGAGTCCTTTCCAGCCCCCACATCAGGAGCGGGCCCTGGCTCTTTTCTCATTCCTTCCCTGCTGCAGGAGACGGTACCCGGTGAGCGTGCCTGCTTCCTCCCTAGTGGTGTCCCCAGCCTCCAACACCCCAGCCCCCCTGACGGGCCCCACTCATCTTTGCTGGGGCCACACACCTGCGGCCTGCCCTTGACTCCCATTTAGCCCTGGGCTGGGGGCCAGCCTGGCGGTCCTCAGCTTTTCCATGGTCAGACAGCTTTCCAAAGGGCTCTGCTACATCCCTCCACAGAGCTCCGGGGAAATCCCGGATGCTCTCCAGAGCAGAGTTTTTGTGTGATTTAACTCGACTCATGTCACGCCATCAGTTTCACCTGATGCAGCTGGTCTACACTTGCCCGGATGGCATGCTATAAGGCGGTCTCCTCCCAGGGTCTGAACCAATCAGAAAGCCAGGGAATAGTCTCTCCTCAACTGACCTGACAGGGGCGACGCGGCCACATGCTTCACCGCGTTTGACTCCTAACCCTCCCCAGCGCACTGGAGTGGAAGGGGTCAGCTCCCCGCTTCCTCTGGTGCGGGCACCCTGCATCACTTTTTCCTTCCTCCAGGATTGACGTCACCACTCACTCTTACCAGAGGCTGCAGTGGCAGGAGAGCTGTTTGAGACCCAATTGTTTTTTGTTTTATTTTTATTTTTTAAAATATATATATTTTATTGATTTTTTACAGAGAGGAAGGGAGAGGGATAGAGAGTTAGAAACATCGATGAGAGAGAAACATCGATCAGCTGCCTCCTGCACACCCCCTACTGGGGATGTGCCCGCAACCAAGGTACATGCCCTTGACCGGAATCGAACCTGGGACTTTTCAGTCCGCAGGCCGACGCTCTATCCACTGAGCCAAACTGGTTAGGGTGAGACCCAATTGTTTAATATTTTCAAATTATGATTTCCATTATAAATGGAATAAAAAAATCACCGCAGTGTGGGGATTGGCGGGGCCAAGGACGGCAGCAGAGATAGTTGGAAGCTGGTTCACAGTGTCCCGTGGGAGGTGGGAGCCGCATGAACTGGAGTTGCAGTGCAGTGGAGAGAAGCAGACAGTTTTGATACATATTTTGGATGCAGATTTGGCCAACAGACTATTTAATAAGCATTAAGCACGTGCTCTGAGCAAGGCCCTGGAAAGACACAAAGATGAGGAGGACATAGTTTCTGAACTCAAAATGCTTACAAAATAATAGGTAAGACATGTAAACAACTAATCTCACACTAGGTTAGCACTGGAATTGTGTATAAGGGAGATGGGAAGTAGAAATTACTAAAGGTAGACTTCCTGGGTCCAGTAAGGGTTAATGGGTTTTGATACCATCCTCCCCAGGATAGTTGTGTGGGCTTGGGTAAGTTACTTAGGCCTCAATTTCCTCAAGCCAAACAATAACACCAAAATGATGCAATAATAGGGTCTACTTCATGGGGTTGTGTGAGGACTCAACGGGATTCTATATAACCCACTTAGGATATGCACTGTCTCAGAACATACAGTTTTAATTATCCAACAACTTAATTTGAGCACCTGTATTAGCCACATGCCCTTACTTCACTTCCCTGAAATGTGCTTCCCCTGACAATATACTTCTTTACATCAATAGGAAAGTTTCCAGACCATGCAGTCTTCCATGGCAAAGACAATGTCAAACAGGCGCTAGTATCCATCCAGCACTGTCTGCCTAACGCTTACTTGTACAGAGGCTGGGAGCTGACCCCCACCAGTATGGAATCTCTAATCTGATCGAAAATATAAGGCTTAAAAGTGTGAATAAGGAACAACACAAGGCAGCATTTGACTTAGTGATTCATTCAACAAATAATTATTGAAGGTTTGGAGAGTGATAGTAGGCTTATTCAAGCCTCAACACTGCCCTCCAGAAGCATTATCAATCCATTTCACAGATGAATAAACTGAGACACAGAGAGGTAAATAATTTACCCAAGATCACACAGCTAGTAAATGGTAGATGCTGGGTTGACACTTGTATATGTTTTTATCAGCCAATTAATAGCTACCTATTGAGTGTCAGCTATGTCCCAAAACACTGTTCTGAGCTCAGGGTATTCAATTTGGGTTGGTTTCAGATTGGGATATAGCCATGAAGAGGCTAGAAGTTTAAATAGGTGTCACTGTGACGGGGAGGAACTTTGGGCATTGAAGCAACACCGAACAGCATGATTCTGAAGGTGGGGAAAATCCTGGCCTCGAAGTAGACCCACCTGGGGAAAATTCTAGCTCCACCACTTAACTAGCTGTGTGCCTACAGGCAAGTTTATTTTACATCTTCATGCTTGTTTCCTCATCGGAAAAGAAAGGGGAAATCTACGTCTTAGGGTAACTGAGAACATTAAATAAGATGATGCATACGGAAGTGCTTTGTCAGTACCTGTCCCCTTAGACCTGAGGTTGGAAAAATGGGATTTAATTGGCTTCTGTACGTATTTCTAATTCTCCGCCCCCATCCCTAACTCCTGCAGGGCTGGGCAGGCTGAGGAAGCAGAGGTAACAGGAACAGTAAAGTTCTCACTCAACGTGCTAATGTTAGACCTGGCAGAAGTAGAAGGCTGACTGTTTCTCTTCTTGGGTTCTTTGGAGACCCCCATAAATATAGACGGTCTTCAGTTTCCTTGACACGAATGAATGAATTCCTGTTCTAATTGCTCATGTCTCCACCCATAGTCTCTGAGTATCTTAGATTTTACTTCCAGTTTTTCCCCACCGAGGTCCCCTTGCCTCCCCTGCTGGTTCTTTTGGGCAGAATCTAAGGTGGCCCCACACTGACGTTCTCTTACACGTGGTCATATCTGATCATGGGAAAGAAACACTCGGATTCTTTGCTTCATTAAACTCTAGGAGAGCAATTATTGCCCAAGTTTCAACCTCTCATTCAGCACCAGAGGTCACTCCAGCCAATCTCATGCTCCTTAGAGTTCACCTGTCCACTGTACACCAGGAGCAGCAAAGGACTCCTTTTAAGCTCTCTGAGTGGTCTCCTTGAAGTGTTTTTCCTTAGGCCTGGGGTAAAGTACAGCCCCCACCTCTCCCCTTGGGGTAAAGAAATCCTCTTCAAAAATCCTCTCATCTCCAGCTAATGGCCCTTTTACACCCTCGAGGTGAGTGAGGGGTTTCTCAGCCACCTACTTTGAAAATGTTTGTGTCTTGTTCCAGCACCTCACTTTGGAACGTGCCTGGGCCAAAATTTCCCTTTTAATGTCCAATTACACTTCCAACTCAGTGAACGAGCTAATGATTCATTCTCCCTTGGGGCGGGTGGGAAGGCGCCCTTAAACAGCCATTACAAGCCCTCGCTTCTCCTCCTAACCTCAGCCGGGTTTCTCCAGGTGACCTAGGAGCAGCCCCTTCATGGCTCTGGGTCTCAGCTTCTCCTCTCAGTGAAACAGAAATCAAATCTCTGTTCTCGCCCTCTCTCCAGGGAGGTATTGTGAGGAATAATAAGGCAATGCCTATAAAGTGCTTTAAGTACTTCGGGGAAAGATGTTGGCCAAATCCCAAATGATAATAATAACACGGCCATCATCATACTCATTATTATTCATGGGCTGAGAGGAGAAAGGGTTGCTGATGGTGTCTTTGCTCTGTGGGAAGGAGGACTTCAGGCCCCAGGATGTTCTATCAATAAGTCAAAGCCAATAAATACAGAGCGATGGAAGTGGAAGTCATCTGGCCATAAAGGCTAAATGTACGTGCCCATTTGTATTTGAAATGACAACAACCAACTCCATTTCTCATTTTTTCTTTTTTTCTACTTAGTGTTCAAAAGAGCTAGAATTGAGGGGAAATTGCATTCCTTTTCTGGGAGATCGGGGAGCAAATGGATTAATTTTATTTGTAGCATCTTGGATTTTACTATCCACCCCTCTCTTCTTAGCATGCCTTTTATCCTGCATTTCCCTCCCTTCCACTCATTTCTAGGTCAAAGTTCTAATCAGCAGCGGGTGTCAGTCTGGTAGGAGATGAGGAGCAGAGAGGGACATGGGTGAGCCACATGGAGAATCAGACCTGTAGCCTGGGCTAAGGAAGGAAGGTTGTCCCTCCCCTAAAGCTCTGATTCAAATTCATTCATCTTTTTTTGTTTTGTTTTGTTTACAAAAAAAAAGAGAGTGTCACACTGTGTCAAGCACGTGCTAGGGGACAGAGCTAAACTTAGAACAAGAGACAACCCTTGCCAAAATTCCAGTCCCTGAAAATCCTGCCAAATCTTCACTGAAGGCCAGTAGGATAGCACAGTTGAATGAACATCAGATCTTTATCCAGCAATGCAATGAACAGGGTTGCTAGTCTATCACCTTCAGAAGCCAAGTGATGCCCAAGTTTATACTCTGGTTCTAGAGCAGTGGTTCCCAACACGGGGCACATGCCCCACAGGGGGGGCAATTTGATTTTTAAGAGGGGCAATTCGAGAATGAGTTATTAACAGTGAATTTTTTGCATTTCTTATGGTTCTAGGGGCCTCATATACAGTATATAAATGTATATTGTAGCATATTTATGCATTTCAGTTCTCTAGTATATGTTTTGAAACTTTATTTGCTATTTTTTCATGTCACTTCATATTATTATTATTTTTTAAACAATTTCTTAGTGATTTCTTCCTCAGTACTTCAACTGTCTTTTTGTTTTTTTTATTTTTTGCTTGCATGGATATCATGTTTTTAGACGCTTGTTTGGACTAAGTTAATGGCCTTTTAGGCTTCCAACACATGAATAGGAGTTCACTTTTAATAAGAATTATATGTCACAGGGAAGGGGGCGGGCTTAGAATTTTAGAGATGCTTAGGTGGGGCATGGCCAAAAAAAGGTTGGGAACCACTATTCTAGAGGCAAGTTTTTTCATCACCTCCCAAATGAGCAGTGAAGATCAGGAATTCACAAAATTGTTCCCATGTGCCCACACATTTAAAAGTATGTGGCAGTAAATGCAATGGACTTCAAGTCTGAAAACAAGGTTTCAGACTGAGTCTACTGCTTGGACCTCTTAAGTCGGTTTCTTTATATGTAAGTTGAGGGGGGAAATGTGTTCTTCCCAGAGGTGCAAAGGGGTCCAATAAGACCATGAAACAACCGTTCACTGTGAAGTTCTATTCAGATGGAAGCCATTAGTACTGAGCTCCTGCTCACATTTTGCCAATCACTGTGCTGGGTGAACTAGTGTAACCACGTGGAAGCTTCATTTCTTTAATATGACCTCTTCTCCTTTCTTTCCTTTTGATTTAAACTTGCCTCACCCAGTACCCTGGCTCGCCTGCCTCTTTCTCCCTTCCTTAATCATTAAGCCCTCAGGACAATGAGGTTCTGATCGCCATCAAATAATATTAGGAACAAAGCCTCAGGTCTGTGGACCCCAGAAACAGAGTTCTGGTCAAACTAGAGATGACACCTAGGCCTCAGCCATGTTTCAGCTCCAAGCCCAGAGAAGGCTCGAAACCAGAGGAAGCAACACCATGACTGGCATCAGGACCAGATGCAATGGCCAATGAGCCCCTGCCCTAGCGCCAACCAATCAGTAGAAACCATGACCCTGACACAACCCTAACTCCCTTAGTCAGCATGATTAATGACTTTTCCCTTTATAACCCTCCCCTGGAAGCCATTGGGAGACCTGGGTCACCTGACTCTGGGTGTGGGCCACTTCCTCAAAATAAACCCTTCCTTTCTTTGCTGCAAGCTCCTGTTCGTGACTTATTGGGCTCCGCTGCGCGCAGGCAGATGGACCCCTTTAGTTGGGTAGCATTAGCCCCCTGGACTCTGTAGTTGGGGATCTGAGCGCTAAGTCCAAATATATCCTGGACAGCTTTTCACCTGCCTTTGTTTAAAAGGCTCTCTGAACAGCCTGGAAATCTCTTCTTGAGACACAGCCTCCCCTTTGAGCTCTCTCCGCATCCCTTAGGGTCCTTTTAATGGGGTACAGTCCCTTTCAGTGGCCACAAAGAACCAAAAGCTTCCCAGCTCAGAGCAAGGCAGACTGGGTACATTTACAAGCCCTGCTTGCTAGGTTCCAAGACTTGACATCTTGTCATTTCCCCCCTCTTTTTCAAATTTCAAGTTGAAGTTTGATGTTGAATTAAAAATGTTGCCAGAGGCTGCCTGCAGGGCCCTCAGGCTAAAACAGTGGCGGCATCTGCCAGGGGAGACCCACAGGTCCTTCCTCGGACCATGGCAGCGTACAGCTGGCATCTGAGCCCAGCAGACGAGGAGAGAGACGTGCGTGTGAAGGGAAATTCAAGGATCACTACTTTTACAAAAGCCATCCTTGGCAAGTGCTTATCCATCTTATTTGGGGTTTATGACTAAATGCCAGGGGGACATTTTATGTTTAGATTTTTTCCATTGGGGTAGAGGGAGGTTATCAAAAGGCTATGAAGGAGCTCACACAAGCACACAAAGCTAAAGAACCAGAAAGAACAGACACCAATGCATCTTGGGGCATCTACATGGCAGGAACTAATAAGAACTATCTCTCGAGGGTAGTGCTCTTGGGGTACAATGTGCCCATTTTGGGTCACAAACTTACCTTTGACCAGTAGAGAGAAGACACCTTGATTGACAGTCCCATCAAGAGAAGGAGTGGACGCTTGGCTCAGTAGATAGAGCGTCAGCCTGCAGACTGAGGGGTCCCAGGTTCGATTCCGGCCAAGGGCACATGCCTGGGTTGCGGGCTTGATCCCCAGTAGGGGGTGTGCAGGAGGCAGCCGATCAATGATTCTCTCTCATTATTGATGTTTCTATCTCTCTCTCCTTCTCCCTTCCTCTCTGAAATCAATAAAGAAATATATTTAATAAAAGAGAGAGAGAGAGAGAGAGAGAGAGAGAGAGAGAGAGAGAGAGAGAGAGAAGGAGTGGATGACCCCCAAGGAAAACTGAGGTGCAGAACAGGGAATAGGGAGTGGGCATTTACCATAGCCCCCAAGAGATTCAAATCCTAGAGCAAGACCTCATATGGTTGAGCCTTGAATAACAGTCATTCAGACCAAGAGTCTGCAGTGTGACTTTCCTCTCCAGCAACTCTCCGTTTTTGGCTATGATTTCTACCTGCCTCTTCACTCTCCATCCCCTTGCTAGGCTTAACCATATAGACAAATCTTCATGCACTACAGCAGAACATGCTGTTGCCACCTTTCTAGTCAATCTTTCTCCTTCCTCCAAATTAGAGTTTGAAATTCCCAAATGCAGCCTGGGACATTGATGGATGGAGCATCTGAGCTCCACACCTCCCTTACCTGGCTCATTTGATTAGTGGAGACGGCGGAAATAGAAAATTCAGACCCCGAAGTATGTTCTGAGTCTGGATGATTCCATTTGGCTGAATCCCTAGACAGAGGAACTGGAAAGCTATCAAATACCCACTTTCCTTTGTGCTGGGCACATGCAGCAAGCTGAGAATCCTAATGCTTTAGTAGAAAATAACTTCACACACTAAACTGTTATCCTAGACTACAACTGTCCTTTATGCATCCCAGTCATCATTTAATTGTGTGCAAAAAGAAATGTCAAAACCTTTCTTATTTTAACTCAATCCTAGAGAAATAGTTGCTGAGCAAAAAAGCTATAGGCAAATATGAGTCTTCTTAAACAGGAAGCTTATTTTGCACAACAGAAGTGTTTCTGGAAAGACACATGTAAATGATCTAGGGAGTTGTTCTCTTTTGTTGTCAGATTAACGAATACCCATTTTCTCATTGACTAATGAGTTCAGAATGGTATTATTTCTGCCTACACTTCTAAGTCGCTAGAAGCATGATATATCTTCCCTTGAGCATGTTACTTAATGTGTTTGAATCCCTTTACCTTTGTAAAGCAGAGTTTGCCTTTGTCTCAGTGACCAATGCACAACAATATATGGTGCGTAGCACAATGAATTTCGGAATTATATTATATTTTGCTCTTAAATTTCTGTGCTCTCCAGCTATGTCAAACACCCTTGAAAACAATTCTTTAAAATAAATATTTATAGTAAAATTAGAAAATGTTTATTGTAGAAAATAAGAATAAAGAAAAAAATGACCCATTATCCCACCTCTGAGAGACAGCCATCCTTAACATTTGAATGTTATGGATGATGCCCTCTATTGCACTCAGTTCTTCTAAGTACTAAAAAAATCTGTTTATTAAAGGAACTCTGCTCATACAGGTGGAGCCTTTCTAACAAAAATTTTATTGAGATATAATTCATAAAACTCACCCTTTTAACTTTTACTAGTCAGTGGCTTTTAGTATGTTTGCAAAACATACTAAAGTTGTGCAACAAACACCACTACCTAATTTTACAACATCTTCATCATTCCCAAAAGAAATGCCATACTCATTAGTTGTCAATCCCTATTCCTCACTTCCCCTAGCCCTTGGCAACCACTGATCCACTTTCTATCTGAACTTCTAGACATTTCATATAAATGGAATAATACACTATATGGCCCTTTGTGTCTGGCTTCTCCCACTTATCAATGTTTTCAAAGTTTATCTACATTGCAGCATGTATCATCAGTACTCCGTTCTTTTTCACGGCTGAATAGTGTTCCATTTATGGGTTTAACACAATTTATTTATCCACTTATTAGTTGATTTTACTTTCTGGCTATTATGAATAATGCTGTTATGAATAATCATGTACAACTTTTTGTGTGGACATATGTAGGTGAAACCTTTTAAAAAGCAAAAACTTTTAAAAAGTTAATAGATTTCTAAAGTGCTTTCCTTAACATAGTTCATTAGTAAATATTTCTTTTTTAGATATACTTTTATTGTTGATAGTATTACAGATATTCCCCATTTTCCTCCCCTTTACACCCCTCCTCCCAACTCCTACCCCCCCCCCACCCCAGGTCTTCACTACCCTATGGCCTGTGTCCATGGACTATGCATATAAGTTCTTTGGTTTATCTCTTCTCATCCCTCCAAGTAAATATTTTAATCTTAGAGAAAAGCATAATGAATATATAATAAAACCAAAGACCTATTATACAAATAAATAAATCTTAATATTTTAATATACTTGTCCCAGACCCAAATATTACACTGAACATGACCTTTGAACCCACGTCCCATCCCATTTCCTTCTACCCCTTATGAAGTAACCACTATCTTAATGTGAATTAAAAAGTTAATTCTGCTATGTAAGTATCCTTAACCAATACTATATATTTTTGAGTTTCTCTGTGTTGCTACATGCTGCTTTGGTGCATTGATTTCATCTGTTGTACAAAACCCCACAATAGATTTATCCATTCTCCTACTGCTGGAGCTTTAGGTTGTTTCCTGGGTTTTGTGAATCTAAATAGTGATGCAGGAAGCATCCTAGTGCATGTCTGCTCGTGACTCTAGGCTGGGTTGTAAGCTATGCATATCTTCAACCTTAATTGATTTTGCAAAATTGCTCTCACAGATCTGATATTCTTATTGGAGGTACACTTGTGCATGGTCCTGCTGTAGTAATATTGTCTGTATAGCCTGTAAACTCCTTGACTACAGGGCCCAGGCAGTCTCCAACATGGACTGGGTGGGAGAATTTGGTTTGGGAGAGTATCAAAAGAACACAATCTACACTGTGTTCTGGGTTGAAGTGTGTCCTCCAAAAAGATGTTGAAGTCCTAACCCTTAGGTCCCTGTGAATATGACCTCATTTGGAAATAGGGTCTTTGCTGATGATCAAGTTAAGATGACTGTGTCCTTAATTAAAAAAGAAATCTGGATGCAGCTACATGTACATAGAGAGAACACCAAAATGAAGTCAGAGATGGGAGCGATACATCTCCAAACCAAGGAATGCCAGAGACTGCCAGAAAACCACCAGGATCTAGGAGAGAGGCCTAGAAGTCGTCTTCACAGCACTCAGAAGGAACCAACCTTGCTGACACCTTGACCTTGGACTTCTGGCCTCCAAACTGTGAGGCAATACATTTCTGTTGTTTAAACCACCCAGTCTGTGGTACTTTGTTACAGCAGCCCAGGAAACTAATACACACTGGAATGAGTCAGCTTGGCGTCCAAATTAAAGATCAATAATCGGAGGCTAGTGGATACCTGCTTTAGCATCAATTTCTGTTCCTTTTGCCACCCTGGATATTTCTTTTTGTTGTTATTAGTTTGTTGTTGTTTTTTAGTTCAGTGGATGGAGCTCTTCCATTTCCTTTGATCTTGAAACGTTTGTATAGCGCTTTGTGATTAGCTATTTTTCAATATAACTGAGAGCAGTTACCTTTTCCTTGCTTAATATGTAAGATCACTTTTCCAGTTCTGGTATTCAGTGACTCAGGCTGCTTATAGGCAAGATGACTCATTAGCCTTAAGAGTCATCCTTGATTCCAAGGAGCTCCTGGATTCAAGGGGAAACTCTTAAAGAAAACTTGCCTATAGAAAGTGTGTGGGAAGAAAATATTGGTCAAGGACTTTTTGTTTCTACTTCTTATACCCAAGACATGTTGATCCAGTGGGAAAGACACTTGGTATAGTCTCCTTGCTAGAAAGCCAGGTGAAAAGTCCATAAAAGAAAGAGTGGGGGTAAACTCAGACAGAGCAAGAGCCATGAGTAAAGCAATAGAATTGTAATGGCCTAATTGTTATATATGAAAGAATTAGTTACGGGATGCTGTACAACAGAGTCGTAAATGAACCAGAACTACATGTAGCAACATGGACAAATCTTAAAACCATGGGCTATTTAAGGATACTTAAATAGCAACAACAATGGTTTAATGCATGAGTAAAATAGACATCAATTTAGCATAGTGGTTACTTTTGGGAGAATGTGAATAGTGGGGGGGTGGGGGAATAAGACTGAATTTGGAAACTCTTGGAAAATGTTCAAAGCTTTGTGCTCACTAACAACCTCATACTCTGTTAGGTAAGTTTACAGACATTATCTCCAAATCATCCCAATAGTCTCAAAAGTTAGATAATTTACTTTCTCTATTTTACAAGCGAAGAAACTGAGGCACAGACAGAGTAAGTAGTTTTCCCAGCTCTCACTGCCGGTGAGTTCCTGCTCCAGAGCCTGTGCTCTTAGGATCGGCACTGTAGGGTCTTCGGCAGATGTTAGAAACCCTGCCTTTGCTGGCGATATCTGTACAAGAGACACCACAAGAGAACAAATCCAGTTTCAGTTCTGCTATGAACTCCTTTGAAAGAGCAGGCAGCTTTTTGGGAAGGATCCGATGCCCACTTGAACCTCAACTATTACCCTTGGCTTAAGGACAGCGAAGCTCTTCCGTAAAGCTCGCAGAGGAGGGGTAAATGGTAGCATTTAGCTTCTGTGACTGAACCGAGGGGGCCTTGGAACCCTTCCACCCACTTGAAAAACCGTCACCCACCTGACATTAATAGGAAAAGACCATTAAAAAGCTTTATGCTATTCTGTTCTCCCGGTTCTGGTCCCTCTCTGCCTTTGTTGCTGCTGGCATTTTATAAATTATGGATGCGCCTCGGTGCTGCTGTTCCCTGGTTTCCTCTGTAGTGCCGCGCGCTCCCAGGGCCTGCATCGCATCCTTCCTCTGAGCAACAGGGCCCACGGCGTGGCCCAGACCCCACACCAGTGTAATTAGCGCGCCGCACACAGCTCCCGTGTCAGGTCTGCTTCCACTCACTGCCAGCCCCGCCAGCCCTGTCACTCACGTCGAAGCCAGCCGGGCAAGGCCAGCGGCGCAGGCCCTGGCAGGGGAGAGGGGATGCTCCAGGTGGAAACTCGGGGTCCCCTGCTGGCAGCTTGGGTCTGGGGACAAGTCTGGGGTTTGACAGCAGCCTCAGACAATGTCTGGTCACAAAGGCAGGCAAAGGGGAAAGGGGGGACATTCATACCCCCCCCCCCCCGCCCCTTGACTGGTTACAGAGGATGGGTAAATAGAAGGTGGTGGAAAACTCCTAAGGAGCCTTGAGCTGGACCAGTTTGGGGGGACCCACCAGACCAGTGTTCCCCCAAGTATGCTGCTAGCGAGAAGTATAGTTGGGTGGTAATGGAGAGTATTTGGGGGAGGTGTACTAAGAAGCACTTCTTTATTTTAATGGATTAATATTTATTTTAAAGTTGATAGGTATGGATATAGATATATAGATGATATATAGTTATATAGATGTAATCTTGCTAACCAAACCCACACTCACAATTTTACGAATACTGTTGTTAAAGCAGAGATACTCTGGCATGCATTCAATTTTATTTTAGAGAAAAATTAAATTATGCACAGGTTCATGCAGACACAGCAAAGATGGTAGAAGGGACACAAATGACAGAGGTTTGGGAAGAATTGCAAGAGAGCCAGGGATTCTTAATTGCTTGGGAGCTCGTGGATTCCTATAAGAACTTGAGGAAAGCAGACAGCTTACCCTTCCCCTCAAAAAATGTACATAAAATTTAGGGTGCAAACGCAAGGGTTTTATGGGTGCCATGAAGACATTCCTTGACCTCTAAGGGATACACAGACCCCTGATTGAGACCCTCTGAGCTATACTGAGAGCTCCTTAAAGGCAGGACCTGGCCCTTTCTCCTCCCTGGATCCCAGGCACACAGGAGATGCTCAAAAATGTTTGCTCAAGAAATCAATGAACTGTAGTTCGAATCCTCTTTTTTTTTTTTCCAGTGGGCCCCCGAGACATCAGTGGATTTGTTTAAGATCACAATTCTAAGGCAAAAACTCATGTTTCCTGATTCCCAACTACTAAATGTTCCTGCCTCCCACCCACCTCTATCTCTCTAACCACCCCACAACCTCTTCTGCCTCTTATCTGCATCCCCTCCTAAGAATTCAGGACTTTGGGATTCCAGAGACAGGAGGAAAAGTAGACGGTGAGAAGGAAAGGCAGGAAAGGATCAAAGATGATGTCAAGTGTGGCCCTGGGCCCTGCCTCCCCCAAGCACCTGTGGAAGAGATAGAGAGAGGGCGGTGACCCCAGGGCGCCCTCTGTGCAATTTGACAGGGATGGCATGGAGGAAGGAGACAGGTATATAGATTTAATTTGCTACCTTTCCCGGATGGCTACGAGATGTACAAAGTTTACTTAAGAGACTGTAATGCTTTGTCTCTGGGGTTAATATTTAATTAGACAGTTTTTAAAAAATTGCATACTATTGCCAGGGAGACTGCTTCAGTGCTTGTCTCTTTCCTCTGGGATGCAGTGTTCAGACACAATTCCCAGCCCCTCACAGTTCCCATGGCAACCCTCACCACTGGTGACTCCAGACCCAGCACAGGGGGCAGCAAAGGCCCATGAAGACCCCAGATGTAGAAGACTTAAAAACTCTTGAATCTCCTCCAAGAAGTTAGTCAGAGACCACCTGAACGACTATATACGTCCAGTGTCAGGGTCCTCACTATTCCAAAGGTAGCCTATCCCATTTTTTGAACCATTCTGATGGGGCCAGAGGCTTTCTGTAGATTAAGGTCAAATCGCTAGCTTCTTGTGGTCTTGATTCAACAATTTGTGGCCACAGAGACCAAGTCTAATTCCTCTATATTATGTAAGTTTCTAACTATCATCCTTTATTTGAGCACTTATATGTGGGTAGGTACTATGCTAAGCAATTTACATACACATCTCATTTAATCCATACATGACCACGTGATGTGGGTATCATTAATGTTCTTGTTTTACAAATGACCTGACGAAGGCTATACTTCGAGGAATCATCAGAATGGGATTCCAACACTCCAAGGTATGTCTGACTATATCCCACGCTTTCTACTACAATGGCACACCGACTCTCGCTGCTTTCCCTCAAGAGCCCTGGAGATATTGGAAGTAAGCACTCATGTCCCCTCTCCCCTCTGGCCTCCCTGAGGATTCTCTTTCTAGGCTCAACATCCTCAGACTCTCCAGCCCAAAGTACATGATTTCTGCCTCCCCATCACTAGGGGCCAACACTGGTGATTCTCCTGTACCCACGTTCCACTTGTTCTATGCTCCACTCTAAGTGGGTGCCCATAACCCCGCCCGGCATTTCTACCTGGCGGTTCAGAGTACCATAGGCCTTTTATCCGTCTTCCCTGCTCCCTCAGTGAGATGGAATAAAGTTTCTGATGGTTCACATTTTATGTTTAGGCTTAACTCAGACCCACGTGTATTTTGTTGCATGATATTTCCTTTTGTTAAGCCATGTTTTCCAATCCTTTGCCTTTGCGTGTTTGAAGCTATATATACATTTTAACTTGCATTTCTCACTATTTAAATTCCATCTGGTCCATTATTCCAACCTCTTGAGACCTTTCAGAACTTGGTACTCATAGATTTTGTTCTCAACTCCCAGCTCTGTGCTGTTTCCAAATGGGATAAGCCTGCCTTCCGGGTTTCTGAGTTGTTGATAAACACTGAACGGAAGTGAGGAGAGAGGCCTGAAGTGAGACCTGTTTGTCTCTTGCAGCGGTTTTGTGGGTCCTGCCCAGGCCTCCTGTCCCCCTGACTTCAGTGCAGTGGTGGACAGCTGGGTGCTCATAGTGAGAACCTAGTGGCCCCCTCTGGTGTCTGTCCGCTATTCTGCCTCCAGGCTTTCTCCAAGGCCAAGGCATAGCACATCCTGGAAGTTGGGGAATGCTAAAGCTTCCAAGAGCAGTCCTCAATCAATGGGGCATAGGAGTCATAGGAGTCCCCCCAGAGAGGGACAGTTCAGCTGAGGCACAGATTTCATGGTTCCTCCGTGGGTCCCTAGGGAGGTTGAGCTCCAACTGCTCAGGGGCAAGCAGCTGCTGAATGCACCCTGTACGGATTAGCTTTCCTTCACTGAGTCTCATTTTCCTCATTCTTTCAGTCAGCCTTCCTGGGATCATCTCCCACAGGAAACACCTGTACCCAAGTTTGTGTCTCAGTTTTTGCTCTCAGGGAACCTAGATACGAAGCTGGAGGTAGCAAAGAGATAGGAGGTGGATCATTTCTGTTGGATTTCAGGGCATCCTTTAAAAATATTTTGTGTTTACATTTTTCATTAAGAAAATAATACATAAAGAATAGATTACTTTGCTCAGACTTGGGAAGTTATTCCGCTGAGTCTGCCGGCATAATAAACCATATAACTAAAAAAAAAAAAAAAAAAAAAAGGAATAGAGAAAAATTGGAAAGTAGAGAACTGAAGGGGGAAATCTAACCATAATACCACCACCTTAATAAAATTGCTAGCCACCATTTTTAGATATTGTTATTTCTTTTCAGCCTTTTTCTAGTAATATTTTAATACTAGAGGCCCAGTGCATGATTGAATCATGCATGTGTAGGGTCCCCTACACACTTTCGATCGCGGGGGAGCTGGGTGCCTGTCTGCTGGTGCACCAGGCCTTTCAGAAGCCTCCGGCTCAGCAGAGGCTTCTGAAAGGCCTGGTACTGGAGCAGACAGGCACCCAGCTCCCCCGCTTTTGATGGTCCGCGGTGGGACGTGAGCTCGCTGCCCCAGAGGCCCCTTCTGTGCCGCAGCACAGCCATGGTGCAGACGGTGACACGAGCTCAGTGTCCCGCCGGCCCAATTGGCTACCCCGGCCACCCCAAGTCCCGCCCCCTGTGCCTCCTGCTGGCCCAATCGTGGGCGTAGCGGAGTGATGGTAATTTACATATTACCATTTTATTAGGTGGGATTAAGAGAATTACAGTCTATATCTTTATATCTACATTTTTAACTTAATGTCTCCTTTTCTTTCGATGTTATCATATAGCCCTAAAACCATTTCTTGCAATTCCTTTCAATAGCACTGTTGAATAATTAACTCTTTGTCAGTCTCCCCTGGGGTTGGGGGGTGGTTCCCTGATGTCTTGAGGGCTGGGTCAATGTCCGGTTTCTCTTCCTCATAGCACTAGTTCAGTGCCTGGCACACATTCAGTGTTCATTAAGCTCATTAAATTGATGGGCAAACATACCATAGTCTACTTTGACATTTTTGTGAGTCTCCATGTGAATTGTTTTCAAATTTTCAAGATTGTCATTCCTGCTACTGTAAGTATATGGCATCTTACAGCTTCCACCACCCCTTCTCCCCCTGCATCCATGTTGGTGTTATTCATATAACAAACTTTGGCGATCCAATTCATGTGAAACATTTTAGAGCAAACAACTCAAAAGATATTACCTATTCCATTGGCTCTGTAGCTTACAGCAGGAGAACTTCAACTTGGATAAACAAACCAGGCAGGTAACCCTAAACTTGCCATTCTTATTGGAAATTTCCACTCAGGTCATTCCATGCTAAGTAGTACTCCATGGGTTCCTGGAGAGAGGGCAAATTTAATTCCTGCTACTGATCACAGGCCTGAGTATGTCCAATTTATTTACCTACTGACATCACCTAGTTTTCAAACAGCTTCTAAACACCATGCCAATGAATAAATGACAATTCAATAATAACTCTTTTTCACCTGTAATGTGACAGATACTTTACATATGTCATCAATCACATATCATTGTCACAGTACAACTCTCTGAGGTAGATCCTACTATTATCCCTATTGAATAAATGTAGAAATGGGGACTCAGAGAGCAACTTGCCTGGGATTACACAAAAGAATATAGAGTAAAATATGTTTCATTTTATAGAATAAAATTATTTTTTACCACTAATTAAATATCAATTGCCAGAACTGGTTCTATGCATAGGTGGAAAAGTCACCTGCTTGAATAGTATGACCAAAGGTATATTAAAATATTGTCCTGACCCCAAAACTTTATCTATTACTTTATCCTGCCATGGAGCCTGGAAATGTCATCATGAACTTACTTTTTGAGTTATGGCATTGCCTGCCTGCAAACAGTCCTTGTGAAAGAGAAATAAAATTGCCCAAATTGCGGTGGTACTTTAAGATATTTGCACCCTTTGGCTTACCAACTTAAGTTAGATTGTCAAATTAGATAACCTTGTGGTTCTCAATTCTGGCTGCACATTATAATTATTACTTCTGGAGAGTTTTAAAATATACTGCTGCCCAGACCTCACCCAATGTGAAGGCAGCTTGAGCCGAACCCACCCCCGCAACCTGCATTTCAATGCATATGCTTGCTAGCCCCAACCCCTTTTTCACTTGTGTCCTAGCTAGCTTTGCAAAGCCTGTTTCCCTGAATGCTTATCTTAACAGGAGCTATAAACCATACACCAGCCCCACAACTGGGTCTGACTGCCTCCCCCAGATGGGGTCTTGGTCGCTATCTCACTTCCCCCTTACGACCATCAGCAAAAGCCCACGAAAAGTCTGGAAGCCTGGTCCATATTTGGGAGACAAAGAAACTAGGGGGATAAAATGGAAAGCCCCACCCCACTGCATTCAGGGCTCAGCTTTGGGAAACTGATTCCCTTGAGTCATAGCACTAGTGCTCCTGCAATTAAAGTGCATTTTCTGAATCTTTCGAGTGCCTGGCTGTTTTGTCTTCCTGCTGCCTGGTAACTTTTGTAACACCATCTCCTCTGAGATTCTGATGCAATTGAGCTGAGCTGAGGCCCAGGCAGGCTTGAGAATCCCTGAACTATTTTATAAGATCCTGAGTAAAAAATGAGATGTAGGACAAGTAAGGCTTGTTGAGAATGTCTATTATGATCCCAAGTAAAAAAGGCAACTCCCAAGTTCAATATGTAATTGGAAAATACTTAACAACAACAAAATCGGGGTGGGAAGACCCGGAAGATAAATTTTCTCTGTGTTTGCCTTAGACAAACCTCTTTGTTAGAACTTTATATGGGAATTCTCAGTACTTTTTCCCATCTTCTACCTAATTATTTACATCTTTTTTTATGATGACAAGTTGGATCTTAGGCTTCATGCTTAGTCCAGGGTTCCAAGGCCTGGTTGGGTATGATGTGGAACAGTATTGGCCAGAGATGAAGCTGAGATCAAGCCAAGCAATTAATTCTCCTCAGGTCTCACCATGGGAGGGGCAAGCTGAGAATCATAAATTTGGCCTGAAACAACAAGGTGGGAACTGTAGAGCCCAGGATAGAGGGAATGGGTTTTGAATGCAGGAAAGAAGGAATGGCATAGAAAGGTCCCTAATGTACTGGTACATCGACAAGAAGGGCTTTTGTAGGCACCTGTGCTTTGACCTCAGGTAGGGAAGGAGCTATTGAGGCCAGTGAGGACATTAACCCTTTGCACTCGCTTGCTTTTTTCTCTATTCCTTTATTCTACTCGGGATTTAATTTTTTAAATACCCCAGATTTTACAAAGCACGGCAGTAGAATAAAAAACTTGAGTTTCTTTGCATACAAACTTATTTATTTGGATTTTTTTATATTTCAAATACATACGAGCTTCTACCAATGCTAACCGTGTCGAGTCACACTCGACATCCGAGTGCAAAAGGTTAAGCTAGGTAGAGATTTCTCCCATGCTCACAGGAAAATTAGCCTGCCATCAGAAGAAAGAATGATTCCCTCTGTTTATTTTTGGAAGATGAAGTATTGAATTCCACTGTAATAGTAGTGTTAAAAAAAATAATTTATTGATTGTCTACTTTTTGCTAAATGGTATTAAAACTCTTTATCTTATTTAATCCCCGTAATAAATCTGTAATAGTACCATTTTCTAGGTGGATATGGTCAGTTGGTACTCAACATCAATTTTAATCCTCTTTTGGGTATACCTTCTTGTTTTCAATAGGCTAGAAAGCTAACAACTCACTTCCAGACTCCCTTGCAGCTAGGATTCTAGATATGAGATAATGAAGTAGATATACGTGGGTAAGATTTAGAAGACAGAAATGAAGGGAAGGGAAATTTTCTGCTCTGTTTGCTGTTTTCATCTGGCAAGAAGAAAATATAGAAATACTAATGGCTCATCTTCAGCTTTCAGAGGGGATTGTAGTGGTAGTGGCAACTGGCTTCAGTGGCCCAATGTTCAGACAATTGCACTGGAAAATGATACTTTCCTCATCTACGGATAACAGCCAAGATGGTATGGGCTAGACCTCAGTTGTTCCAGTGGTGAGATGCTGATTACTCAATAGTGATAAAGGTTATAGCTCTCACGATATTCTGGGAGTCATTCCTACATGCCTAAACTGCAGTCCATGCCTTCAGCCCTTCCAACAATCTATATAATAAAAGCCTAAGCAACCATTACGGCGGAACGACCAGAACGACCAGTCACTATGATGCACACTGACCACAGGGGTCAGATGCTCAATGCAGGAGCTGCCCCTGGTGGTCAGTGCGCTCCCACAGGGGGAATGCCGCTCAGCCAGAAGCCAACAGCACTAAGGAGCAGCAAGCTGAGTGGTAAGGAGCAGCGAGCTGGTGGGCGGTAAGGAGCGAGGGCTCCCGGACTGCGAGAGAGATGTCCGCTAAGGAGTCCTGGACTGTGAGAGGGTGCAGGCCAGGCTGAGGGACCCCTCCACCCCAGTGCACAAATTTCATGCACTGGGCCTCTAGTTTTTTATAAGTTCTTAATTCCCACTGTGAAATCCCTCTGTGCTTCAAAATTCCTAGGGTGATTTCTGTTTCCTACATAAAACTTTTTTATTTTACAGATAAGGAAGTTGAGTCTTAGAGAGTATAAATAAATGTTCAAGATTGTACAGCTAGTAAAAAATGGGTCCAGACTTCTATACTTCATTAGATAAAAAGTGCTCCAGAGTTTAGAAGAACAAGAATGAAGAATTCACAGGCTGTATTTCTAATAGATTTGACAAAGCAAAGTACTGCAAGTTCACATGCACTCTCTTCCCACTTTTAAACGTATGAGTTGCACTTGTGATTGCGGTAAGTGCTTAACTTAATTGGTTTGCATCCATGCCGGGACCTCTGGGATGCCACTTACATAACTCATCCACAGGAGTCTGTCTTGCAAATAAGCACTTGCAGAGGCCCTCACTCAACAGCCACATTAAATACAGGGCTCTATTCTCTGTAACTAGCTCTCCCCTAACTCTTGGGGGGTCAGAGGAACTAAGGGCAAAGGAACAATAGCAGCGGACACAGTCTGAGCACTTGCCATGTGCCAGTCATTGCCCTGCGACTTGTCATTATTTTCTGGTGTCATCTTCACAACAACCTTAGGAAATAAGCACAATTAGTATCCACATCTTTTACAGAAACTGAGGCACACAGAGATGAAGTCATCTGTCCAAGGACATACAGCCAGGAAGTAGTAGAGTCTAGATACCCACCCAAGTGCTCTCTCATTATAACGCTAATCTGCCTCCCACTCATACTCAGAATGCTTTGTTTTAATGTTATGTACCATGGTAAACTGCATGAAATACTCCCCAAGGTGGGGGCAGATATAAATAAACCACACACACACACACACACACACACACACACACACACACACAAATGATGAATGACGGCTTCCTTTAGGATCAGCCCTCCTGCGCCTCCCCTCATCCCAGGATGCAGCCTCTCTCAGCCTCGTTGAGATGGTGTTTCTGACTGTTCTGAACAAGCCAAGCCAGGAGTTGATCCACCTCCCAACAGCAGTTCATGGGGCTACATTTGTTTGCTCCACTCTTTTCTGTCAACACGTTACAATCACCTCAAGTACAATGGCTTCCCTTTCCAGTTGCATGCAGGGCACAGATACGTCTAGTTAAGGGCACAAATCTGCAGGCGCAGAGAAAGAAATCAAAGATATTACTAGAAAATGGTTAGACCTCACCCCCAGCAGTCTCATGAAAGTTTAACATGAGAGTAAACACAAGGCTCTCTAATTAGCCCTCTTTCTCCTGCCCGTCGCTTCCACCGACTCCCATTCCTCTAGAAATAGATCCTCACCAAGGCGAGCGTCTCTTTAAAATTCTGTGCTACAGAGAGCCAGACTGAGATGGTTCTGTCGAAATTACAAAACACTATACTTTCAAATAGCTGCTGAATTATTTAGTGACTTTACACTGTCCAAATGCTGGGCTCTTTGGGTAGACAACGTCTTGGTTTCCCTCCTATCTCGTTTGTTATGACATTCAGTAAATGGAGAGATATTGCTCTTCTTAATAATTTATAAAATAATAATCCACATTAAGGATCCAGCTCCTTGGATCGGTTTGGGGTTTCAAATCGGATAGTCAAGAGAATGAGAAGCTCAAGAGTCTCTCCGAGTTCGGTTAAGTGATTGCCCCTGGTATGGTCAAGCTGAACTTTTTGGCGTTTGCTTCTTTCTCATGACACTGTTTTCTCCTGCCTTTAACGTGTCCTTTACCTTACGGTGGTTTCTTGAACTGCACACTGTATTTGCTATCACTTTTAGGCATCTATCTGATTCAGTCTTACAGTGCAATATAGGTCCTCTTAGGTTCAGAAAGCAGGACATTGCGTTTTTATTGTGCACCTGACATTTCTAAGTTTCCTATTTACTTTGGCAACACTTTTCCTTTGCCTGTTTTGGGAGGGAGGGAGGGAACAGAGAAAGAGAGAAAGGGGGGAAAGGGAGAAAGAGCGAGAGAATGAGAGGGAGAGAGAGAGGAAGAAAGAAAAAAAGGAGGGGAGGGAGGGAGGGAGGGAGGGAAGGAGGGAGGGAGGGAGGGAGGAAGATTGATTTAAGATGGGCAAGGTTTGTGTGTGTATCCTTTTCTCTCCAGGGTGCACATACATTCCCTCACTTTCTGTACAGCTCATTGCAAGGTTCATGTGAATTCTGTGACAGCTACGGAAATTATTAAGATGAACAGATATCTGCTTATCCAGGACCACAGAGTTCTAATCAGCTCTGCAGGTTCCTCAAGAGCAGAGGTCCTGCCTTTTTCTATTGTTTCTCCAACAGAGTTTAGCTTCCTCATCCATCCAGTAAACATTAACTCAGCGCTTACAGATCTCACTGAGGACACAGAGAGGAGCAAGACCTGGAGAGTCAGTACATAAACACATGTGCCATGTGTGATGAGTGCTAATGACATGCACGCAGTGCTGGGGGAGGTCAGAAGGAGGAGCTACTTGACTGACTCAGCCTAGGGAAGCACCACAGCAGAGCCGGCATCTGAGTAAGGACTTGCAGGATGAATGGGATCTTGCCAGGCAGAGGGAGCAGCGTGTGACAGTTCCGGCGGCAGCAAAGAGTGTGGCCGATGCGGAAACATGATACTGGCGAACGTTTGGAGCACAGAATCCATGCAGAGTCTGAGTACGTGGAGCGGAGGCTCAGAAGACAGCGGAAGGGACTGGTGTGGCATGCTGCAGATTCCCTGGGCGTGGCGACATGGGGAGAAAGAGGCTCTCGCTCCCACATTGCTGTGGCGTGCATTCAAGGCATAACCTTTAGGGACAGCAGCTTGGCAAGATCCATCAAAAGGAAAAAATGCACATTCCCTGACCCAGCAGTGACACCTCTGGCAATTTAGCCAGTAGATATTGTGAAGTTCCACATGCACAAGGTTACTCATTATAGCACTGCTCATAAAAGCAAGACTGGAAAAAAACTGAATTCTATCAGCAGGGATTAGTTAAATAAATGATGGTACATCCCTAGAATGGAATACAATGGGAAGCTATAAAACACACACACACACACACACACACACACACACACACACACACACCACATACCATATGCACACAAAAAACACCTTATGTACCAGCAGGGAATAAGCTTCAAGATATATTAAGTGGCCCTAACCGGTTTGGCTCAGTGCATAGAGCATCGGCCTGTGGACTGAAAGGTCCCAGATTCGATTCTGGTCAAGGGGGCATGTACCTTGGTTGCGGGCACATCCCCAGTAGGAGGTGTGCAGAAGGCAGCTGATCGATGTTTCTCTCCCATCGATGTTTCTAACTCTCTATCCCTCTCCCTTCCTCTCTGTAAAAAAATCAATAAAATTATATTTTTAAAAAGATATATTAAGTGTAATTTCTTTTAAAAGTATAGAACAGTACAGTATGCAGAGTTTGCTACTGTCGAGGAAAAAAAGAATGCATAAAATACATATATACTATAGTATAAGTTTATATTTATACACACATATACACAAGTAAATATGTTTGTAATTAATGAAACTCCTCTGCAAAAAATACACAAGAAATGACAATAGTGGATGAGAAGAGGAAGAGAAGGAATTTTCACTCTCTACCATTTTCACCTCTTCAATTTTGAACCATGTGAATGTACCACCTGGTCAAATAAGTTTAACATAATTAAATTAAAACTTAAAAAAAAAAAAGAGGTATGACACAATCAGATGCATCTTTCAGGAAAGTGGGGACTGTGAGGAGCAAGAGGACAGAGGCCAGAGGCAGGGAGACTAAGGAGGAGGCTACTGCACCATCCAGTCACCAGGCGGTGCAGCCCTGAGTTGGGTGAAGCCAGCGTGAAGGAAGGGCAGACTTCAGGCAATCTTTGGGAGTGGTGTTACCCACCTTATTTGGAGTGTTTACTGTGCACCAGGAACTTTAGATACGTTGAGTCATTTAACGCCCCGCCCCCCCCACTTGCACAAAAGGCTTTCTTTGCCCTACTTTACAGATGAGGAAATTAAGCTCAGAGAGGTTAAGTGACTTATCCAGAGTCACACAGGTTGTGTAAGTGGCAGAACCAGGAGTCAAAGCCCTACCCTGTACCATTCTGGGGGCTTTGGTAGCATCAGTGCAAGTGAGCAGATCTGGGGGCAACTTGCTGTGACTAGAAAAGAGTGGGGCGCCTCAGAGAAAGCATGGGAGGCTTTGGGCATCTCTGAAAGACCCCTGGAGCTCCTGATGCCGGGACGGCCCCTGCACCCTGGTCTGGGGGCCGGAAATCAGGGTGATCCTGGAGGGCAGATGGTCCCGATGCCCTGAGGCTGGCTCTGAACCGGTGGGAGAAGCCCAGGCCTCACTCAGACCCACGGAAGCCAGAGGCTCCAGAAGGCACAGCTCCCCTCACCCCCTCTCCAGGGGCTCAGCTCGCTGGTTCCTGGGGCGGCTGGGGTGAGATGCGCCTCTCCCTCGGCAGCAAGAAGTGCTAGAAAGGGGTTCCCCCGGGTGCCGTTTAGCCGCACCCGGCTCCATATTTTCCTCTCCCATCTCCCTGCGGTATCAAGCGTGTGACTATTGATTTCCTCCCTGCATTTGTTTTTGTTATCCATTATTTATGGGATCATTTTCCATCCTTCGTACATGAAGGCAAATTTTGTGTAAAAATCAATTGAGTGAGCGCCGCCGATGGCTTGTTGTGTGTTCTCGGCTTTCATCTCTGAGGCACCAGATCTCGGGAGAAGCCGAGCAGGATATTAGGGAGCACCCGGGAATGGGAAGGGGGGCATGCGGGGTGCAGAAACCCGCCTGAAGAGACATGGCCTGTGCACCACCTAGGGTCCCTGGAACATTCACCCTTTGCTGGGCCCACCTGGAAGTCTAGGGATTAATGTCTTCCCGCCCTGATCTGACCCCTGCTGCCCTTGCCCAGTGCTGGCTGCAGAATGGCTAACAGTTCACAGAGATTTAGTTCCATGTAGAAAGTCACAGGACACCCCAGGACCAGGGCTTGGGGACCCCTGCTCTCTAGTGGCTTCACCTGAAGACCCCAGGGAAGTCACCCTGAAGGACTGGATGTGGAGGAGTGCAGTTAAGGACAGGGCTGACATTTAATAATCACCTGTGCTATGTCAAGCTGAGCACGGTCACACATATTCTAATTTGGGCTTCCGCACACCTGGTGAGGTAGGAAGGGGGAAGGAGCAGGGAGGGGATTTGGTGTCAGAAAGTCCTAGTTAAATCCCTACTTGGCTCCTTGCTAGCTGTGTGTCCTTGGGTGTGCTTTTACTCTCTCTGTGCCACAGATTTCTTTTTTAAAAATATGTTTTTATTGAATTTTTAGAGAGAGAGGGATAGAGAGAGAGAAAAATCGATGAGAGAGAAACACCATAGATTGACTGCCTCCTGCATGCCCCCCTACTGGGAATGGAGCCCTCAACCCAGATATGTGCCTTGACCAGAAATCAAACTGGTGACCTCTTAATTCATGGACGGATGCTCAACCATGAGCCACGTGGGCTGGGCTACAGATTTCTCACTTATAAAATGGGGATAACATTAGTGCTTACCTCGAATGAGGTCCTGCATTTAAGGCTAGGTGACCGGCTCATGGTTCAGGACTCAGTAAATAGTATGCTCATCCCTTTTAACCCCAGCTGAAGAGGGTACTTCCAACCCTAGCAGTTACTATCCATCATGCATGGATCACAATTTGCTCCTCTCTAAATTACTGTGCACTGTCTGTGTCTCCCCACAACCCAGTTAAAATGGAAGTTTCATGAGGGCAGGAATCTTGTGTGTCTCTGTCCAGTGTACTTGCATGACACATTCTGGATGCTCAATAAATGGTAGTTCCTAAAAAAAAAAAAAAAAAAAAAATGGTAGTTCCTGTTATCGTCATTCTCATTTTCCAGGTAGGGGCAGAAAGGCTAAGCCAGGGGACCTGTCCAAGGTCACAGAACTGGTTAGTGGCACACATGGCGTTCACATCCAAGTCTTTCTGACTCCAAAGCCCATCCTCTTCCCACTCTCCTGCTTTCAGGTTGCCATGAGGTCAAATTCAGGTGAGTGGTTGACCAAGCTAGACACTGGCAAGGTGTCTCCCATGGCGCTGCTCCCTCTGCGGCATCCTCTTCGCTTTTCTACTTGGTGGTAGCAGGTGCTTCTGATGAGGAATCAGTCCTCAAAGATACGTCATTCTGTACGTTGCAGGGCCCTGAAGCTGCCCAGAGCCAGCCCACCCGCGCTCCACACTGGGTTGGGGAGGATGAGGAGGCATGGAGACTACAACTTGCTCTGCGCCAGGCTGCGTCTGTCAGGAGTCTGAAATGGCTTTTTGTAAAATGTGGCATGGTTCTGCAATTCTCCAGGCAACAGGTTGCTTGGGCTTCACAGTATTTCTCTTTCACCCAAAGTCTGGTGTAATGAGATTCTGTCCCATGTCTCCTGTATAAGAACGAGTTGTTCTCTGTTCGAAAGGCTTTCTAAACCCAGAAGGTACACGCTTGCTGAGGGGGAGAGGGCCTGTGGGCCACAGAGGTGGTGTGTTTTATTTTTAGTGGAAACCCACAAGATTCTACCTCAGCTTTTTCTAGGACTGAGGTTATCACCCAAAGATCACCCAAGGAGGTATATGTGATTCAAAGAACAACAGGCAAAGGAGGCCTTTAGAAGCCTCTAGATCAAAGAGCTGCCTAAGACTGGGAAAGATCTGGGTCAGGAAAGACTTAGAAAAAATCCAGGAGACCTGGGAAGACAATTCAAACCAAGGGCTGGCAAATGACAGCCTGCGGGCCGACTCTGCCCACTGCCTGTTTTTATAGGGTGTTGTAGGAACACAGCTGTGCCTGTTTGTTTGTGTATTATCTATGGCTGTCTCTGCATGGCAATGGCAGAGTTAAGTAGTTGCACCAAAGACCCTATGCCACAAAGCCTAAAATAGTTACTATCTGTCCCACACAGAAAAAAATAGGCCACATTCCTTTCAAACTGGGTTCCAAGGAACAGTAGCATCCCTGAGATAATAGAAGCCATCAGGAAAAATACAGGAGAGGGGTCATTCCTTGGGCAAATGTGTTTGAGAAATGCTCCATTCTAGATTGCTCTCCTGGAGATTCACATTTATTTTAACTGATAAATGACTCTGAAAAGGTCTGCAGTTAAAACAAACAGCAACGACAACAACACCTCTTTGAAAATTTCCCAAACTTATTTTACTTGTCAATGAAATACTTTTTATGGTGGAACCAATATTTTATGGATTAACGTAGTGTGTGGTCCACACTGATAATATCTATACAGCTCCTTGCTTCCCATTTAATTCATCTGTATGACCTTTGTATTTCACATCTATACTAATAAAAGGGTAATATGCTAATTAGACCAGACGTCCTTCTGGACAAAGCCATGGTGGTGGGGCCAAGGCAGAGGCAGTTAGGAATGATCAGGCCAGCAGGGCAGAGCAGTTAGGAGGATCAGGCTGGCGGGGGAGGGCAGTTAGGGGGATTAGGCCCACAGGGGAGAGCAGTTAGGAGATCAGGCCAGCAGGCAGGTGAGCAGTTAGGAGCCAGCAGTCCCGGACTATGAGAGGGATGTCCTCCAAGGCGTCCTGGATTAGAGAGGGTGCAGGCCGGGCTGAGGGACACCCCCCTCCCTTGCATGAATTTCATGCAAGGGGCCTCTAGTATGTATATATCATCCATATGCTACTTATTAAATGTAATTACTAAAAATGTGTACTAAACATTTTTCTTCAATTGATCCTCTTTTAAAACTTGGACTCAACCAGGCACCGATATCCATATCCATAAAATCATGGGTTTGATGTGCCTGTGTGTGTGTGTGTGTGTGTGTGTGTGTGTTGTGGGGGAAGGATACAGCTACAAAGAAATAGACATGTTTTCCTATGTACTCACTTAATTATCCACATGTCACCAGTGGAGGAAAATAGAACACACAGTTTGGGTTATCCTGCTAAAATGATTCCAGTACCCAATTCCAATGGGATGGGGGAGGGGGGCAGGTTTCTTCACACCAACAAGAAATGCTTTGATTACAGCTGGATGCCCTACAGTTCAATTGGATTCTGACACTACTTGGACATAGCATCAGATCTCTCATGTTAAGGGCTCAGTCCCACAAGACTACTCTACCCTACTTCAGTCACCAGTCGCAAGCCCAGCTGATCGCCTGTGCTTCTAACCAACCAGCTATAGATCGGGGATTCTCACAATCCCCTCCTTGGGTTCCATTTATTTGATAGTATAACTTACAGAACTCAGAGAAACATTTACTTACTAGGTTACTGGTTTATTATAAAGGATACTAGAGGCCTAGTGCATGAAATTTGTGCATGGGGAGGAGGAGGTCCCTCAGCCCAGCCTGCACCCTCTCGCAATCCAGGACCCCTCCAGGGATGTCCAGTTGCCGGTTTAGGCCCGATCCCATGGCAGTCGGACATCTCTCTCACAACCCGGAACCACTGGCTCCTAACCGCTTGCCTGCCTGCCTGCCTGATCGCCCCTAACCACTCTGCCTGCCTGCCTGCCTCATTGCCCCTAACCACTTGCCTGTCGGCCTCATTACCCCTAACCACCTCTGCCTGCCTGCCTGATCGCCCCTAACCACTCTGCCTCTGCCTTGGCCCCTGCTGTCGTGGCTTCATCTGGAAGGACGTCCGGAATGATGGCAGAAGGTCGTTTGGCTGTCTGGTCTAATTAGCATATTACACTTTTATTATTATAGATAACTCAGGAATAGTCAGATGGAAGAGCTGCATGGGCAAGGTACGGGGAAAGGATGTGGAGTTTCCATGCCCTCTCCAAGTGCTCCACTCTCCCCAAATCTCTACTATGTGTTCACCAAACTGAAATCTCTCTGAACCCTCTCCTTTTTGAGTTTTTATAGAGAGTTTAATACACAGGCATGATAAAAGCTGTAGACTTAATAAGGGTGGGAATATACAAATAAAGAGACATCATTTTGCCTATAGTTTCAGGAGGGTACAGAGTCTTCCTCCACTAAAGCACACCCTGGCTTTCCCAGGAATCCTCAGACCCTGGTTTAGAATCCCTGATCTGAGATGTTAAGACTCCTTGCATCAGTTCTACTCTCTCCAAAAACCTAACCGTATAATGACCATGAAAGGATATTTAAAGCATGACCCTACAGGGACAAAGAAAATGAGAAAAGAGACAGTTGCAAAAAAAATGTTGGGGGACCCTGGAAAGCAAACAGGTAAGAGATAATTGATTTAATAGAATTCAAGAAAGCTGAACCCAGTGGGAAAAGCTGATAAGCAGCCAAAGTGCAGAATAGTTCCCTACAAGACTTGAGAAGTGATAGTACCACACGTCTCTGGAAGTGGGAGTTAAGATAAGGGTGTAAGTGGGAGGCTTGGTTGGGAGTTTGCTGAAGAAGCAGTTAGTAATATAATAAATATGTATAGTGTCAGATGGGTACAAGACTGATTGGGGTGATCCCTTCATAAGTTATATAAATATCTAATCACTATGTTGTACACCTGAAACTAATATCATATTGTATGTCAACTATAATTAAAAATTATAAATATACTAGTATATATATATATATATACAAAAGAAGTGGTTAGACTCTCATATTACCTCACCCACATGACACAGGTAGGCAACCGGAAAAAAATTTTTAAGTCATTGTGTTTGGGATACCAACCATATAGAAAACAGAGGAATTAATTAAGACTTTACATTTTAGCAATGGAAACTAAAGAGAAAATAAACAAATGGGACTACATCAAAATAAAAGCTTTTGTACAGCAAAAGAAACCATCAACAAAACAACAAGAAAGCCCACTGCATGGGAGAACATATTTGCCAATGTTATCACCGATAAGGGTTTAATCTCCAACATTTACAGGGAACTCATACAACTTAACAAAAGGAAGATAAACAACCCAATCAAAAAATGGGCAACGATACTTTTCGAAAGAAGACATAAGGAAGGCCAAGAGATATATGAAAACATGCTCCAAGTCACTAATCATCCAAGAGATGCAAATCAAAACGATAATGCGATACCATCTCACACCTGTCAGATGGCTATCATCAACTACTCAACAAATGACAAGTGCTGGCGAGGATGCAGAGACAAAGGAACCCTTGTGCACTGCTGGTGGGAATGCAGACTGGTGCAGCCACTGTGGAAAACAGTATGGAGTTTCCTCAAAAAACTAAAAACGGAACTCCCATTTGACCTAGTGATCCCACTTCTAGGAATATATCCCAAGAAACTAGAAACACCAATCAGAAAGGATATATGCACCCCTATGTTCATAGCAGCACAATTCACCATAGCTAAGATTTGGAAACAGCCTAAGTGCCCATCAGATGAGTGGATTAAAAAACTGTGGTACATCTACACAATAGAATACTACGCTGTGGTAAAAAAGAAGGAGTTCTTACTATTTGCAACAGCATGGATGGAACTGGAGAGCATTATGTTAAGCGAAATAAGCCAGTCAGAGAAAGATAAATATCACATGATCTCACTCATTTGTGGATTATAATGAACAACATAAACTGATGAACAAAAACAGATCCAGAGACAGAGAAGCATCGATCAGACCATCAAACTTCAGAGGGAAGGTAGGGGAGGGTGGAGGTCAGGGGGAGAGATCAACCAAAGGACTTGTATGTATGCATATAAGCCTACCCAATGGACACAGACACCAGGGGGGTGAGGGCATGAGTGGAATGGACACAGACACCAGGGGGGTGAGGGCATGAGTGGGGTGGGGGGGCAATGGGGGGATACGGACACATATGTAATACCTTAATCAATGAAGAAAAAAATTTTTTAAAAAGACTTTACATTCTAAATGTTAAAAGCCCTTTCTTTTCCCCTACTCAGCATCTTAAACATGGGCAGCCACACATATATTCTCCAAACAGGAAATTGAGAGATTCTTCTTTGAACCTAACCAGTTGAAAACAAACAAACAGCTCAGCCAGTGTGGCTTAGTGATTGAGCATTAACCTATGAACCAGGAGGTCACTGTTCAATTGCCGCTCAGGGCACATGCCTAGGTTGTGGGCTCGATCCCCGGAGTGGGATGTGCAGGAGGCAGCCGATCAATGATTCTCTCTCATCATTGATGTTTCTATCTCTCTCCCCCCCTTTCCCTTCCTCTCTGAAATCAATAAAAAAAATTTTAAAAACACACAAACAAACAAAACTATTATTAGGGAATTCCAAGGAAACAGCCCAGCCAGGTCACCCAAATAGAAAAGCAAAGTAAAAAAGGCCAACGCATGTGCACAGAGTTTCCATCAAACTTCTTACCCAATTAACTAACCTGAATCCAATACAAGGCACAGAGACCAAAACAGTCATTGAAAACAAAAGCACTTTGGGGGAAGCAAACTCTGAAGAAATAAGTAATTTAAAAGAAACTATTAGTAATATTAGGGATATAACTCAGAAATATAACTAAGAAACAGTATCCATTAGACAATAATTTTTTTTCTTTAAAGAAGAAAATGACATTTTAGAATTTTTTTAATGAAATGAGCAATAAAACACTCAATAGAAGGGCTGAAGTATAAAAGTTAGGAAGACGGCCATGGTGTAGGAGGACATGGTACTCGCCCCCTCCCATGAGTAAACTCAGTTATGGATCTATGCCTAGAGAGAGAGCAGTTTCCCCTGCAAGGCAGGTGAGGGCTGCATGAACAGCTTCTGACAAGAGGAAGAGGCCCAGGAGAGAAGGCTGAGGAACCAGGGAGCCCTCCTGCAGCTGCAAGAACTCTCCTGGGCCTGAGGAGCCGTGAGCGCCAGGACACCCCCCTCCACTTTCCCCTGTTGGGCAGCCAGGCTCTATTCTGGGGCTTTGGCTGACCTGCAAGATCACAGCAGCTCTTCCCAGCTACACTGCCTGGAGCCTTTTGCTTCCCGAAGAAAGAGAGCCAGTGGGAACAACAGGCTGTTATCACAGAGGCCTGGCCTCACTGCCCAGAGGCCCCACGCCAGCAGGCCAGTGCCCCCGGCCCTAGCAACTGCCCGGCTCCCATGGCTTCCCAATTCTACCAGGCACAGGAAGCCCACACAGAGGCCACACCTACACAGATCCACTTTCTCTACAATAAACAACAGAGACTTGATAGAGAAGCCTGGGGAGCCACAGGCACTCTCTGGGAACTGCGGGATTATCCAGTGGAAGTTGCAGGAGAGCGCCATTCTTTATGTCCCCTCTACCCCCACAGGTGGGTTGGGGCTCTATCCGGGTGCTCTGGCCTACCTGCAAGGTCGCTGCAGCGTGTTCCCAGACACATCCCCCGGAGCCCATTTAGGCCCTGAACAAAGGAGCAAGCGGGATCAAACCCGGCAGTACTACGCGCACCTGGCCTCTCCACCCGGAGCTGCTGCAGGTTCTGCAGGCCAGTGACCCGGAAGTCTTTGACACCCACTGGATTCCCAGCAGGCTGCCCAGACCACCAGGCACACAGCCTCCACAGAGGCCACTTCTACATAGGCCAGTTCTCCAAGACTAGAAGAGACACCTATTTTGTCTAATTCATATGAACAAACATAGAATGTCAAACAAAATGAAAAGAAGGAACAAGAAAAATCTCCAGAAAAAAAACCCCAAGGACTCAGCCGGGTGTGGCTCAGAAGCTGAGTGCAAGCCCATGAACTAGGAGGTCACTGTTGGATTCCCGGGTTGGGACACATGTCCCAATTGCAGGCTAGATCCCAGTAGGAGATATACAGGAGGGAGCCGACAGATGATTCTCTCTCATCATTGATGCTTCTCTCTCAAATAAATTTTTAATTTTTTTTAAAGGATTAAACTGATAGAACTTGTGTGTTTTGAAAGTTGGGAGAGATTTATGGAAGTTGGGAGAATTTGGGGCTTGTTAATAATATTTAAAACAGTTAACAAAACAAAGGAGGAAAGGCAATAATTGTTAA